>NW_011500196.1:204716-204835 GCF_000495115.2 Populus euphratica | reverse complement strand
TGATGTCTTCTCCCAAGTGCAGGAGTGTCGAAGTAATAAATAACCCGGCAAGACCGGTGTAAAAACCACAGGGAGGTTAATTGTACAAATTATAAATAACAATAATACAACAACAATAA
>NW_011500196.1:155934-204539 GCF_000495115.2 Populus euphratica | reverse complement strand
CAATAATAATACTAATAATATTAGTAGAATAATAATAATAAAGAAAAAAAAAAGAGAAGAAGAAGAAGATGATAAGAACTTTGAGGTGGAATATTAATGTAACGATTAAACAATGATAATAACAAATGTCAAGGTTAGAGGTTCCACTAATGGTATGTCAAACAAGTATAGTATAAACTCTTATTATTCAATTGGAAACCACACACAAAGAAGGTTCCAATCTAATTATAGATTGTTAACATGATTACATTAGTCATCTTATTCAATTAATGCTAATACTTGTAAATCTCGTCAAGCATTCATGATTATAACTTATGTTAACAACAAATCAAGTTCCTTTCATAGCTCAGGTGTCGGTTATACCATTTATGGGCTATGAAAGTGCCAAGCATTTGTTGTACCAAGTGTTATACAACATAAATCAAGATTAGTCATTTAACAAGCAAAGTATTAAAGAGTGAACAAGATACCAAAAACAAAACATGTTAGTATCAAACATTAAAGTCCATATTAAGTTTACACTATACTTATTCTTACACCATTAGTGTAACCTTTTCACCTTGACATAATAAACTTAGCTAGACATAATAAAAGAAAGAAAAATAAATAAACAAAATAAGAACATAAATAAGATAAGAGTTAACTAAGTAAAGGAAAGGAAATGAAAGGCATAAACTTGATATTAATGAAAAGCAAGCATAAACATTACAAAAAATACAAAGAAAGAAAGCAAGAGCATGATCTTGATCTGGAGACCAAGATGCCTAAATGCATGGCAAATGCCTCCTTTTATAGGCCAAAATTGGGAACTATTGATTTGATGACTAATTGATGAGTGGGTGGCCAACTCTTGACTTGGTGACAATCCTTATCTTCTCTTGTCTCCCCAAAACGTCATTGCTAACGTCAAAATTGGAGCCACTCGAACATGAAAGTTGTAGGAAATTATCTCTACTTTCTTGTGTAAAAAATTCAGCTCATTTGGACTTCTAGAACTCTAGATATTGGCCAAACACTGAACAGTACTCACGCTGGAAGATAGATTCGGGCTTCTTTGTTGTTGCTACAATTTGGACTTGAAAATGGCCTTTTTAGATCTTAGGCTCTAGAAAGTTGTAGGCCTATGTCTTAGCTTTCTATCCATATAAAGTAGACCAAAATCCGAGATCTACAGCTCCAAATATGACCCAATTACCGAATAGTGTTCTGGTTTGGATTGCACCGACATCACTTTTCTAAGTTTGGCCATCTCTTTGTCCTTTCAATTTCAGTTCTTAAATTCATCAATCAATCCTTTCATTTATGTGGTAGGCCTGCATTTAAAATGAACATTTACCATAAATTAAAGGTATCTTATATTATTAGATATATTATTATAAAATATGCTTCAATAGACATTTACCACAAATTATAGGTATCTTATATTATTAGATACATTCTTATAAAACATATTTTAGTTAAGGAGTTATTGATACTTCAAGTGCAAAATGATGATATAAAACCTTGATAAAAATATACTTTTAAGTATCAATCACACCCCCCCAACTAGCTTATTACTAGTCCCTAGTAATCAAAGCGTTAAAATAGAAAAATACTTTGCAAATTCCACAAAGCAAGGTAGTCATCATTTAACTTCCATTAATCTATCCAGATAAACAAACTCTTGTTCAATTTATATACCTGCTCAATACCTCTTAACAAGATATTCATAAACCTTTCTTTTGTGCTCAATGTATCAACACATAATTATGGGGCTTTTCTTGGAAGAAAACAAAATTTTTGTTCTAATGTTTAAATATATATACATATAATTTAAAAACACCATGCATCTTTAACCCATGTAACGAGCTTTCAGCTAATGACTCCCAGACCAGTTGGTCTTAGGGCATTAGGTGTTAAGACACCCCTACGAGCTTAGCAACTCGGGTTGCAGATATTGATATGTGGATAGTGCAATGTTTGATTCCCTTAAGCTTTTCTCCTCAACCTATGTAACAAGCGTTGGGCCAATAGCTCCCAAGTCAGTTGACTTTAGGGTATTAGGTGTTAAAACACCCCTCCGAACTTAATTGCTTAGGTTAGGGAGGATACGAAACCAAACTTATCTACATTTTTATTATTATCATTTTTTTCTTTTTTTTCTTTTCTTTTTTTTCTTTTTTTTAATTATATACTATCCCTTCCCCTTAGTTGTTACCTTTAACAAAAGAACATAAATAATGTAATAATCCAATATGCAACCCACAATTATATGTTAAAGTGTGTGTGTGTAAATTAAGGTTTAAGAATACATGTTAAATAAGTATATGAGTAGAATGACGTGATAAGAATGCAAGAGTTTGTAAATCTGAATATTTCAAGAAGTATTATGATAGACCTTGTTACGAATGATTACTAAGATGCGTCTCAAGAGTCATAAAAAGTTCTCCTTACTCTACCATCATAGTAACAACAATTTTGCACATGCTTTATGAAATAAAAAACACTGTTTTTTTTTTAGCTAAAACAAAAAATAGAGTATAGAAGGTAGAAAGACATTGTCCTCAATGCTTAAAGGTAGAAAGATAGAGTATAGAAGTTATCACCTGAAAAAACGAACACTGACAAACCTGAAACATACTTAAACAAATATAAGAAACAACAAAAAACTAATATTATGCTATTTATAAAATCAAAAGACACAAATTTTTATAAGATAAGACTCAAATCGCAGTTGTGATTGTGGCTCACATCTTCCCTTGGTTTTATGTCCAAGAACGGCTTAAACGCCCTCTATGGGTCGGGGATAGGCTTCCCATCTAGTTTTCTTAAAAACTAGCAAACAAGGTCTTTTTTAGTCAGATTCCCAAGACTATGCCAAGCATGTTCTTTATGAAAATGGTTCATAATTCATGAATTGCACGATGCTTATCTCGACTATGATGAGACTTGAGAGTCAATAGAAAATTATCTAAAGATTCTTTGTGTTTTGAAATAAATCCCACCTTTTGACAATTTTCACAGGTTTTGCGAAATGCATGTGATTCCTTGAATATGGTGGGGCAATAAAATCCGCTTTGTAAGATTTCTACAGTCCTCTTTTTTTATGAGAAATGATCCTCACGTGCCTTAGAGTGGCAAAATTTAATGAAATTACTTACCTCATTGTCGGGAATGCATCTTTGAAGTATTTGATTAGGACAATAATTGAATAAGTAAGGGTCATCCCAATAAAATTTTTGCACGTTGCTCAAAAATTTTCTTTTATCTTCAATACTCTAGTGAGTTGGCAAAAATCCTTTCTCTTGAAAACTGAGAGTAGATGTGAATTTTGCAAGAGTATCTTTAAAATCTATTATGCTTTGAGCAAGTTGAGTGTTGATTGTCTCTTGCTTTTCAATAAATGCATACAAAGTTTCCTCAAAATTTCTTGTAAGAGGTGGAGCATAAGGAGGTGTATATCCATGAGAATTTTTGAAATTATGGTGTGCTTGAAACTGTGGTGGTGAAGTTTGTGCATTGTCACTCTTCCAACTGAAATTTGGGTGATTTCTCCAACCAGGATTGTATGTTTGTGAATATGGGTTGTGATTGTACCTTTCAAAACTATTTAAAGCATGGGCTTGTTCATGGAGACATTTCTTAAAAGAAGGTAAGCTTGAATAGTTATTGGTTGAGTGTTCATTTGTTTCACATATTTGACACACAATGTTTTCAACATATTTTAATTGACCACTCTTTTTCAATTCTAGTGCCTCGACTTTTCTAGCTAAAGATGCAAACTTGATTTGAAGGTTGTTGCGATGTCGCGGTCGCACAAATTAATTACCCTTACACTTAAATCACACAAGATAGTATAGAGCAAGCAAGGGATCGATCCCACGAGGAAGATTTAGTTTAGATTTTTATGCTATACGTTATGCAATTGGGGGGTTTTGATTTGTGATAATCTAAACTATGGAAGAAATTAAACTAGTGAACACAATCAATTAAAACTGAAATTTATCAAGAAAACAAACCTTGGTCACAAGCACACATCCACCTACAGAAATCAGAACCGATCCTTGAAACGAAACTCCAGTTTATATTCTGAATTTTTATCTTTTCTTAACTTTGGTTAATTAACGGATCCGCCGTATAACTAGCCCTAACCAACAAATAATCACAGTGTCCGCACTAATGATTTAATCTAATGGCAGCCTTAAGATCTAGATAAATTCATTAATCTTAACAACCAAGTTGTCTGCTTGTGTTGCTTTGATCGAATGTTTTCCCTAAGTTTAATAACGTAGTTCCGCCACAATTATCAAGCTTAGTTGCTTCACAAGTTTATATACCCTAACTCCGGTTTTGATACCAAACTTAGCAATAGATTGTTCACAATAATAACTTAGAGTCCGCTCTAGCAATTATCAACAACAATCATAGAAAACATGCATAGGAAAACAATCATACTCATTCATAATACAAACTGAAAATAAATGAAGAATAAATCTCACAGTTCTTGAAATCTGAAAGTTTCTGCGTCCTTGCAACCAAGAAAAGAGCTTAGCCTTGCATATCTATTGAACAACTACTCCTAAAGATAAAAGAAAGCATTATTTCTAGTATGTAGAGAGGAGAGTTTGTGTTTCTTCACTTCTAGTTGCTACCACCTTTCTTTGATTCTATTGCACTCCCTCCTCCTCTTTCTTGGCTCTCTTGATGTCTATATATAGGCTTCAATGACAGCTCCTCTTGCTTCTTTATCAACAATGGTGGCTGCCAAACTTGCCAAACTTTGACATTAGTAGTCACCACAAACAACCTACCATTGTAGCCTCCTTCTTTGACAATGGCAGCATTCCAACTTGCAGCTGGTTTGTGGTTGGTGATTTGAGGTTGGTGGATTGAGGTTGGTGGCTACTTTTCTTGACCTTCTAGATTGATTTACTAGAGGGGCTAAATTGCTGAAATTATAACTTGGATGATAGTTTAGAAGCTTCGAAACATAATTTGGACTCATTTCTTCACGAAACCTGATTGCTGGCAGAATTCAGTTGTCATCTTTGAAAAATCATATCGCCCTCCTCTGACATCGTTTTTGGCTGAAAATGGGAGCGTTTCTAGACCTTTGAGTCATGAATCCAACAAAATTGAGTTTGAATCAATTGGACTTCTATAGCTCCAGATATGGAATTTTGAATGGACAAAGGTCAACAGTGGCAGAATACGAGATTTGACTTTGAAGGATGTGATTTCCATGATCTTCCTCTTTGTATTTTTCTTGCATTACATTTCCAGAAAGGTATGGATGTTAGCTTTTTAGAGCCACTGGAATCACTTCATTTTGATCTCTAGAACTCACACTCTGCACAAAACATCGACTGAACGTCAAATCTGCCAATTATCTCCAATTTACTCCTTTTTGCATTTTTCATCCAAAAGTGCCTTCAAAACATAAAACAAAGAATATCAAGGCATTTTATATATAAAACATGGACAAAACATTAGGTAAAAGTGGGTGAAACTATCGAATAATATGGTTACATCAAATACCCCCACACTTAGCTCTTGCTCGTCCTCGAGAAAGGATAAATAAAATTAAATTGAAAATAACTATGATCAATCTCTTAATCTCCCATCAATGTCCAAGAGTACAAGCATTATTAATAAGAATATAATAAAACAAGATAGAAAAACATAAATGTTCATGAATTTATTTACATGCAAACTTCAAAACTCAATCAATTGTCGGGATTTAAATGAAATCTATATCATGCCAAAGTGATAGGTCCTCTCATTGATATACACTCCAACACTCATGTGTTTAGGGTTTATGTGTCTAAATCTCTCAAATTCAATCAAAGAGTATGCTCTACCATAAGCTTACTTTTCAATCTCATCTCCATTATTAATATATTACAAACAATGCATGAATCAAAAGGTCTTATTTTCCAGTTGTAATTGGGCTAAGGTTAAGGTGAGGTAAAAGAGAGTAAAAGAAAAGGTTCAAATCAAAGAAAGTAGAGCATTCCGAAAAATGATATTTCAAACAAGATATTCCATCAAAGCTCATAAATTTTTCATCTTTAATCACCAATGCTTAACTGTTTTTGTTTTTAAGCATAAAATCTTAAGAACATAAAGGAACATTTTTTCTTCTTCTTTTTTTTTTTTGTTTTTGTTTTTTTTGTAATTTTGCCCATCTTTTCATCAAGCATCACTTCTTCTGTCTTTTCACATAATTTCCAACCATAATTCCATGAAATATCACAAGTATATGCTCTACTAATCCTTGGCCAGGGGAAAAGGAAAACATATATAAAGTTAAGGCTTATACATGGATAAAGAAAAGATAAATAAGCTCAAAGAGGGCTCACTAAGGATAATATGCTTTAGGTTGGCTTTTTGGTTCAAGTGATTGAAATTCCTAATGCCTTTATCATCTTCATGTATATTTGTAATGGAATATAATCTCAATAAGATATGAAGCAAGTTCTAGAGATACATATCATTGAAAGAATGCACACTCAAAGAATACAATGTTGAAGGCTCAAAAACTTGCAGTGGTATAACACTATAAAATCAACATGGCATATTCTCAAAGTCAATCCCTAAACCAATTAAACCTTAAAATTTGCATGCATACTCTTTCATTTGATTTATCTCTTCATCTATCTCAATTAATTCTCATACATAATACTCATATTCTTAAAAACCAATGGGAGTTAAAAAGATCAAACATAATTTTTTTTTTTTTTGTGAACAACAAAGAAAACTAAAATAAGAAAATAAAAATTCTCCCAATACCCCCACACTTAAAACACAACATTGTCCTCAATGTTGAAATAAAAGCAAAGGAACATAAGAGAATGGCAGAAAATAAATTAAAATACAAAAAAGTAAAAGATAAGGAAAAAGAAAGCAAATGTGATATATTTTTTTTTTTTGTGCTGGGTGGCCTCCCAGTAAGCGCTTTTGTTTTATGTCATTGGCTTGACATGTGGCATGCTCATTCTTCATAGATTGGTTCAGCTAACTCTACAGAAGCGGTGAGTTCTGCCGTCCAACCTTCATAGAAAGGTTTCAAACGATGTCCATTGACCTTGAGTACTTTGCTGGTTTCTAAACTTGTAATTTCAACTGCACCATAAGGAAAAATATTAGAAACAACAAAGGGTCCAATCCAACGAGAGCGCAATTTTCCAGGAAAAAGTTTTAAACGCGAATGATAAAGAAGGACTTTGTCTCCAACATGAAATTCCTTTCTTGTAAGCATTCGGTCATGAAGATTCTTAGTCTTTTCTTTGTAAATTTTTGCATTCTCGTAAGCATCATTTCGAATTTCTTCCAACTCTTGCAGTTGCAATTTTCTTGCAATCCCAGCAGCATCATAATCCATGTTGCATTGTTTAATGGCCCAAAAAGCTTTGTGTTCAAGCTCCACCGGTAGATGACATGCTTTCCCATAAATCATTCTATAAGGTGACATTCCTATAGGTGATTTATAAGCAGTCCTATAAGCCCAAAGTGCATCTCCAAGGCGTAGACTCCAATCTCGTCGGTTAGGTTGCACTGTTTTCTCCGAAATGGACTTGATTTCTCGATTGGAAATTTCAGCTTGGCCATTCGTTTGCGGATGATATGCTGTGGATGTTCGATGAGTCACATGATATTTGCGTAGCAATGCTTCCATGGAACGATTGTAGAAATGAGTGCCACGATCACTGATGATAGCTTTAGGGATGCCAAACCTATCAAATATGTGAGTCCTGACAAAATCTAAAACAACCTTAGCATCGTTAGTTCGTGTGGCTTTCGCTTCAATCCATTTGGACACATAATCAACAGCAAGAAGAATATAAAGATTTCCAAAAGAAGAAGGAAATGGACCCATAAAGTCAATACCCCAAACATCAAAAATTTCACTTACAAGAATATTTGTTAAAGGCATTTGATTTTTATGAGTGATATTACCTGTTCTTTGGCTTTTTTCACATGATTTGCAGAAGTGATATGCATCTTTAAAAATAGAAGGCCAATAGAAACCACTTTGAAGTACCTTGTGGGCTGTTCTTTTTGCTCCAAAATGCCCACCACAAGAATGAGAATGACAAAAAGTGAGAATAGAATGAAATTCATCCTGTGGTACACATCTCCTTACTACTTGATCCACACAAAATTTCCACAAGTAAGGAGTATCCCAAAAATAATATTTAGCATTAGCTCGTAACTTGTCCTTTTGGGATGTAGACAAACCTGGAGGGAATTCTTTAGTGACTAAATAGTTCACCAAATCAGCATACCATGGTCTTGTAGAGGAGTGCAACATATACAACTGTTCATCAGGAAATGTTTCTCTTATTGTTTCAGTTGGAATATCATCGGTCCTTAGTCGACTCAAGTGATCAGCCACATGGTTTTCGGCACCTTTTTTGTCTTTGATCTCAAGATCGAATTCTTGTAAAAGCAAGATCCACCTAATCAGTCTTGGTTTGGACTCCTTCTTCTTCAAAAGATACCTGAGAGCTGCATGGTCAGTAAAAATAATGACTTTTGTACCAAGTAGATATGACCTGAATTTTTCAAGAGCAAACACCACTGCAAAAAGTTGCTTTTCAGTTGTATGGTAATTGCATTGTGCTCCATCCAACATGCGAGAAGCGTAGGCAATAACATGCAAATTCTTCCCAATTCTTTGCCCAAGCACAACTCCTACCGCATAGTCACTCGCATCACACATTATCTCAAAAGGTTCATCCCAATTTGGTGGTTGGATGATAGGGGCAGATGTGACACGTCTCTTAAGCTCATCATGAGCATCTTTACAGGCTTGATCAAACACAAAATCCACTTCTTTGGCTAATAGTCTGCATAAAGGTGCTGTAATCTTCGAGAAATCTTTGATAAAGCGTCGATAGAAACCTGCATGACCTAGAAAAGAACGAACTTCCCTCACGCATGAGGGGTAAGGCAATGATGAAATAACATCTATCTTAGCTTTATCAACTTGTAATCCACGTGAAGACACAACATGCCCAAGAACTATTCCTTGTTCTACCATAAAATAACACTTTTCATAGTTCAAGACGAGGTTTGTTTCAATGCACCTTTTTAGGATCAAAGATAAATTTTCTAAACATTTATCAAAAGAATCACCATACACCGTGAAATCATCCATAAAAACCTCGATTATTCTTTCAACATAGTCAGAAAAAATACTCATCATGCATCTTTGAAAAGTTGCAGGAGCATTACAAAGACCAAAAGGCATTCTCCTATATGCATATGTACCAAATGGACAAGTAAATGTAGTTTTTTCTTGATCCTCAGGATTAATAACAATCTGATTGTATCCACTATATCCATCAAGAAAGCAATAAAAAGACTTACCTGCTAGGCGTTCAAGCATTTGATCTATGAATGGTAATGGGAAATGATCTTTGCGTGTAGAAAGATTGAGCTTTCTATAATCAACACACATTCTCCATCCACTTGAGATGCGAGTAGGAATGAGCTCATCATTTTTGTTTTTCACCAATGTGATTCTAGTCTTTTTAGGCACCACATGGATTGGCGCCACCCATTTACTGTCAGTGATGGGGTAAATGACTCCTGCATCTAACAGTTTTAAAATTTCAGCTTTCACTACCTCCATCATAGGTGGGTTCAACCTCCTTTGCAGTTCCCTTGTTGGTTTTGTGTTGTCCTCCAATAGTATGTGATGCATACACATTGAGGGACTAATGCCCTTGATGTCAGCTAAAGTCCATCCAATGGCTGTTTTGTGATCACACAACAACTTCACAAGTTTTTCCTCTTGTATACTTGTCAAACCTTTTGCTATGATAACAGGAAGTGTATTGTTGTCGCCAATGAATACATACTTCAAATTATCGGGCAAAGGTTTTAATTCTAACTCAGGGGCCTGTAAAATAGATGGCAAAAGCTTTTTATGTGAGAGTAATAAATCAATAAAGACATTACCATGGGGAACGGTTTGTAAAGCTTGTAAGGCCAATACTGATTCGTGCATGTTTTGGGGAACACATATGTGCCTCTCCATCTCTTCTATCTTGGTGAAATCATAGCCATAGCTCAAAGCTATGCTTAATCCATCTTCGCAATCAAAATCACAAACTTGCTGCACACACTTATCAATTTGGTCATAGCATGTGATAGAATAAACATTGCTATAAGGATATTTCATTGCATCATGAAAATTGAATTCAATTTTTTCATCTCCTACCTCCATAGACAAGGTATCCTTACCACAATCAATCTTTGTATTGGCAGTTTTCAAGAATGGTCTCCCAAACAATATAGGAGTGTTGGTTAATAAATCACAAGAATCATGTTCCATATCAAGAATATAAAAATCACATGGAATAACCAAACTATCAATCTTGACTAGAACATCTTCTATCACACCAAGTGGGTAAACAAAACTACGATCTGCAAGTTGTATTACAATGCTAGTTTTATTCAAAGGTTCCAGACTAAGAGAATCATAAACATGTTTAGGCATAACACTAATGGATGCACCTAAATCACATAAAGCTCTTTTAAAACTAGCATTACCAATAACACATGGGATAGTAAACGCACCTGGGTCTTTTTGCTTTAAAGGCATATTCTTTTGAACAATAGCAGACACAACTTCACCCATACTTACCATTTCATGACCTTTCAATTTGAAAGCTCTCTTGGTAGTACACAACTCCTTCAAAAATTTGGCATACTTGGGAATTTGCTTGATAGCATCAAGCAAAGGAATGTTGAGTTCTACTTTCTTGAAAACCTCTAAAATTTCTTTTTCTTTATCCTCTTTCTTTGACCTAGAAGAACTCACAGGAAAGGGTGGAATTGCTTTAAAACTAGAATTCATTGAGTGAGGAGTTACCTTTGGAGTGTTGGTCGTTGTTTCAGTTTGGAAAGGAGAAGGATGTTTCTTCTTTGTACTTAATTCAGTTTCTATCTCTTCTTCTTCCTCCATCTCAATCTCTTTCGACCTTTTCTCTTCAAGTTCTTTCCCATTTCTCAGCATGATCGCACTAACATTCTCTTTTGGATTCAATGCCTGGGAAGGCAATTTTCCATTCATTTATGCCTCCAATTTCCTTACACTTGAAGCTACTTGCCCCATTTGCTTCTCCAAGTTGTGAATACTTGACCTTGTTTCCTGTTGAAAAGACATGACATTTTGTTGCAAGGTAACAGTATTAGAAGCCAAAGTTTTCATCATCTCACGAAGATCATCATTGGATGACGACCCAGTAACATTGGAGTTTGTGAATGGAGGGGGTTGTCTTGCTTGATAATTCTGTTGGGGCTGAAATCCATGGGGATGGAATTGTCGACCTTGATTGCCTTGTTGGGATGGGTTGCCATAGCGTAAGTTGGGATGATCTCTCCATCCGGGATTGTACGTGTTGGAAAAGGGATCATATTTACGCTGGAGCTGTCCGTTGAATGCTCCATCAATTGCATGAGCTTGTTCAATATAATCTTCTTGCATTGTTGGGCACATATCCGAAGCATGTCCTTGTAAGGAGCATATGCTACAAACTTTCACCTACTGCACATTTCCACAAGCCAAAGAACGCACAAGAGAAGTAAGATCATTAACTTTATTCTCAATGTTAGAAATACTTACCTCATTTACTCGTTTGTTGGAGAAGTCTCCACGAGTGCCAAACTGTTTTGAGTTGGCTGCCATGTTTGAGATCAATTGGCGTGCAGCCTCGGGTGTCTTATCCACCAATGCGCCTCCACTTGCAGCATCAATGATACTACGGTCAGTAGGCATTAATCCTTCATAGAAATATTGAATGAGCAACTGATCGGGTATTTGATGATGAGGACATTGAATGCACAGTTGCTCAAATCTTTCCCAATACTCAGAGAGTGTCTCTCCATGAGATTGCCGAATCCCACATATTTCTTTCCTTATGTTGGCAACTCGAGATGCTGGGAAATACTTCTCAAGGAAAATCTTCTTCATGGCATTCCAAGTTCCAATAGATCCTGGGAGAATAGAGAAAAGCCATGCCTTTGCTGCCCCTTTTAAAGAGAAAGGGAAAGCTTTCAACTTAACTTGTTCTTCATCAACTCCATTTGGTTTCATGCCAACACAAACCATATGGAACTCCTTGAGATGAGTATGTGGATCTTCTCCTGCAAGACCATTAAATGTTGGTAACAAATGTATAAAACCAGATTTGAGCTCAAAGTTTACATTATTGTCAATGTTTATGCATAGTGGCTGATTTTCCACATTAGGAGCAGCAAGCTCCTTGAGTGTTTGTTGTCTTGCAATAGCCATGGTGTTGAGGCGAGCTTCCTTTCTTAACCTGCGTAAAGTGCTTTCTATTTCAAAATCAACCTGCACTTGAATTTGATTAGTAGAACGGGTCACAGGCATCAATTGCTAAGAAAATTCAAAAGAAAGAAACCACACAAGAGACGAAAAATAATGCAAATTATATGAAAATCCAACGCTAGGAAACTAAAATTGCCTAAAAACCTTAGATAACAGAGGAATTTGGCCTCGAAATGGTAAGGTTAGTGGTTTACCACTAGTCTTGTTCAAAACGTCATTTCCCTTCAGAAAACAAAAGGTCGAACCTTAATTCCACAAACAAATCTGTTTTGAACAGTACCGTTGCGGCAAGTGAACAGTACCGCCGCAAGCAAAAAAACTTTTTTGTTTTTGTTTTTTTTTCTGAATAATAATAAATAATAATCACAGCAAATAAAAATAACAGTACAAGCACAAGAATTAACTAAAATTACTTCCCCGGCAACGGCGCCAAAATTTGTTGCGATGTCGCGGTCGCACAAATTAATTACCCTTACACTTAAATCACACAAGATAGTATAGAGCAAGCAAGGGATCGATCCCACGAGGAAGATTAAGTTTAGATTTTTATGCTATACGTTATGCAATTGGGGGGTTTTGATTTGTGATAATCTAAACTATGGAAGAAATTAAACTAGTGAACACAATCAATTAAAACTGAAATTTATCAAGAAAACAAACCTTGGTCACAAGCACACATCCACCTACAGAAATCAGAACCGATCCTTGAAACGAAACTCCAGTTTATATTCTGAATTTTTATCTTTTCTTAACTTTGGTTAATTAACGGATCCGCCGTATAACTAGCCCTAACCAACAAATAATCACAGTGTCCGCACTAATGATTTAATCTAATGGCAGCCTTAAGATCTAGATAAATTCATTAATCTTAACAACCAAGTTGTCTGCTTGTGTTGCTTTGATCGAATGTTTTCCCTAAGTTTAATAACGTAGTTCCGCCACAATTATCAAGCTTAGTTGCTTCACAAGTTTATATACCCTAACTCCGGTTTTGATACCAAACTTAGCAATAGATTGTTCACAATAATAACTTAGAGTCCGCTCTAGCAATTATCAACAACAATCATAGAAAACATGCATAGGAAAACAATCATACTCATTCATAATACAAACTGAAAATAAATGAAGAATAAATTTCACAGTTCTTGAAATCTGAAAGTTTCTGCGTCCTTGCAACCAAGAAAAGAGCTTAGCCTTGCATATCTATTGAACAACTACTCCTAAAGATAAAAGAAAGCATTATTTCTAGTATGTAGAGAGGAGAGTTTGTGTTTCTTCACTTCTAGTTGCTACCACCTTTCTTTGATTCTATTGCACTCCCTCCTCTTCTTTCTTGGCTCTCTTGATGTCTATATATAGGCTTCAATGGCAGCTCCTCTTGCTTCTTTATCAACAATGGTGGCTGCCAAACTTGCCAAACTTTGACATTAGTAGTCACCACAAACAACCCACCATTGTAGCCTCCTTCTTTGACAATGGCAGCATTCCAACTTGCAGCTGGTTTGTGGTTGGTGATTTGAGGTTGGTGGCTACTTTTCTTGACCTTCTAGATTGATTTACTAGAGGGGCTAAATTGCTGAAATTATAACTTGGATGATAGTTTAGAAGCTTCGAAACATAATTTGGACTCATTTCTTCACGAAACCTGATTGCTGGCAGAATTCAGTTGTCATCTTTGAAAAATCATATCGCCCTCATATGACATCGTTTTTGGCTGAAAATTGGAGCGTTTCTAGACCTTTGAGTCATGAATCCAACAAAATTGAGTTTGCATCAATTGGACTTCTATAGCTCCAGATATGGAATTTTGAATGGACAAAGGTCAACAGTGGCAGAATACGAGATTTGACTTTGAAGGATGTGATTTCCATGATCTTCCTCTTTGTATTTTTCTTGCATTACATTTCCAGAAAGGTATGGATGTTAGCTTTTTAGAGCCACTCGAATCACTTCATTTTGATCTCTAGAACTCACACTCTGCACAAAACATCGACTGAACATCAAATTTGCCAATTATCTCCAATTTACTCCTTTTTGTATTTTTCATCCAAAAGTGCCTTCAAAACATAAAACAAAGAATATCAAGGCATTTTACATATAAAACATGGACAAAACATTAGGTAAAAGTGGGTGAAACTATCGAATAATATGGTTACATCATGGCCACCCACTCATCAATTAGTCATCAAATCAATAGTTTCTAATTTTGGCCTATAAAAGGAGGCATTTGCCATGCATTTAGGCATCTTGGTTTCCAGATTAAGATCATGCTCTTGCTTTCTCTTTTTGTAGTTTTTGTAATGTTTATGCTTTGCTTTCATTAATATCAAGTTTATGCCTTTCATTTCCTTTCATTTACTTAGTTAACTTTTATCTTATTTATGTTCTTATTTTGTTTATTTATTTTTCTTTCTTTCATTATGTTTAGTTAAGTTTATTATGTCAAGGTGAAAAGGTTACACTAATGGTGCAAGAATAAGTATAGTGTAAACTGAATATGGACTTCAATTTTTAATACTAACATGTTTTGTATTTGTTATCTTGTTCACTTTTTAATACTTTGCTTGTTAAATGACTAATCTTGATTTATGTTATATAACACTTGGTACAACAAATGCTTGGCACTTTCATAGTCCATACTGTATCGTATAACCAACACCTGAACTATGAAAGTAACTTGATTTGTTGTTAACATAAGTTATAATCATGAATGCTTGACGAGATTTACAAGTATTAGCATTAATCGAATAAGATGATTAATGTAATCATGTTAACAATCTATAATCTGATTAGAACCTCCTTTGTGTGTGGTTTCCAATTGAATAATAAGAGTTTATACTATACTTGTTTGACATACCATTAGTGGATCCTCTAACCTTGATATTTATTATTATCATTGTTTAATCCTTACATTAATCTTCCATCTCAAAGTTCTCATCAACTTTTCTTCTTCTTCTTCTTCTTCTTCTTTTCCTTCTTTATAATTATTAGTACTACTACTATTATTAGTATTATTATTGCTATTATTATTATTGTTGTTGTTGTTGTTACTATTATTATTGTTCATAATTTGTACAATTAACCTCCCTGTGGTTCGACCCCGGTCTTGCCGGGTTATTTATTACTTCGACACTCCTGCACTTGGGAGAAGACATCAATCTTTTAGTCATGTCACATATCAGGAATATTTGTCCAAACTAGTAAAAGAATTTAATGAGATAAAATTCACTCATATGAAAACAATAAAAACTTATTTGCTGATGCCTTGGCTACTTTAGTTTCCATGATCAAAATTGATTATGAGAACATAGTACAAACCATAAATATTGAAGTTTGAAATTCTTTGGCTCACTGCTACTCAATTAAAGAAGAAACGGATAAGAATCTGTGGTATTATGATATCAAATAGTTTATCTAATACTAAGAGTATCCCTAAGAGGCATCCAATACAGATATGAAAACCCTGTGAAGGTTAGCTTTAGACTACTACCTCAATAAAGAAGCCTTATATAAAAGGTCATCTGATGTAACATTGTTGAGATGTTTGGATGAAACAAAAGCAAAAACAACATTATAAGAAGTTCACAAAGGAATTTATACAACCCATACTAGTGGGCATATGACAGCTAGACAAATATAGAGGTCGAGGTTTTTTTGTTGACCTTGAAAAGGGATTGCATAGAATATATCAAAAGATGTTGCAAATGTCAAGTGTATAGTAATAAGATAAGTGTGCCCCCAACTCTCTTATTCAATTTGACATCTTTATAGCCATTTACAATGTAGAGAATCAATGCAATTGGGCTTGTTAATCCAAAAGCTAACAATAAGCATCGTTTTATCCTAGTAGTTATTAACTACTTCATAAAATAGGTGGAAGCTAGTTCATATGCTTATGTAACCTAGAAGGTGGTAAAGAGATTCACTAAATGAGATTTGATTTATTAATATGGAACGCCTTTAAAGTTAGTGGATGATAATACTTAGAACTTTAATGGAAGAATGACAGTGGAGTTTTGCCCAAAATAGAAGATCAAAACTCAAATTCATCCCTATATAGACCAAAGATGAATCGTATTGTAGAAGCTTCCAACAAAAACATCAAGAAGATCATTCAGAAAATGATGGTCACTTATAAAGATTGGCATGAGATGTTGCCATTTATCTTTTACGTATATCACACTACAATCAAAACTCCAACAAGAGCTACCCTAAATTTTTTAGTATATGGGATGGAGGTGGTGATACCTTTGGAAGTGGAAATTCCATCATTAAAAGTATTGATAAATTATGAGCTAAAATATGTTGAATGGACAAAAGAGAGATGCGAACAGCTAAACCTAATCAGTGAGGAGAGGAGAATATTTATGATTTGTCATCACCAACTTTACCATAAAAGAATGACTAAAGCATAAGAAAAGAAAGTCAGAACTTGGGTATTTCAGGAAGGAGATTTGGTGCTAAGAAAAATCTTATCTTTGCCCAATGAAGACCATAACAAATAGGCACCCAAATATAAAGGCCATTGTGTACTAAAAAAAGGTGTTCTTTAGGGGAGCTTTGTTATTATCAAGGATGGATGGAGATGACTTGCCTAGACTTGTGAATTCTAACTCTATAAAGAAATATTATGCACAATGTGCTCTTTTTTCTTTGAGTCAATAAAGTTTGGTTGTTTGTTCTCATTACATCTTACATATTTTACAAGATGGTCCTAAAAGACTCAACAAATAAAAAAAAAATTCTCTAAAATAAAGGTTTTCAAGATTTGACTTTTTCTCTAAAATAAAGGTTTTCAAGATTTGACTATTAGCTAACAATTTCAAGAAAAAACATTAATGATATGTAAAAAAATGATGGTTCACCAAAGAACTCCCTAGGAGATGGCTAAATACCTAGAAATCCAAAGGAATGACCCAACCATCAAATTTTAGGGTTTTGCTAAAAGATAAATCTTGAAACGATACAAAGTATCTAGAAAACAAGCAAATGCTTCTCTTGCAGCTTTGACAAGTAAAGAAAAAGAAAATCATTGAGAAACCCACAAATACAATAAATATGTTTGGGTTTTCAATCAAGGGGTTGAAATAGAAAAGGATATTAATATCTTGACTCTTATAAAAAGTTTGATATGAGTAGATAAAGAGATTTCAGGAAAAAAAAAGTCGATTAGATATTTTATCAAAAATTTAAAGTGAAAAGAAAAACCTAGAGAGATCCCTTTATCTTAACTTCTAAGAGTGGAAATCTCTGATAGAGTATGAGGATGAAGGGATATAAGAGAGCGAATGTGATCCTAGACCCATGAAAAAAAACATCAAACACCATTTGAACCTATAAATTCCTTTTCTTTGTTAACCATGAAACTTAGCCTTTATTACATGCCTTGAAATGTCAATTCTAATCAAGCAAGTGAGAAAATTTCATAAATGGAACTCTTAAGGAACCATTTATGAGAGTCGTGATGAAATGAATAAATATTCCTATTTGTTCACATTAAGAAAATCCAAACATAAAACTTCAAACAAGTATTTGATCATTCATGAACACAATGCAAAATAAGTCATCTCCTCCACCAATCGTCGTGATGAAATACCTTTCTTCAAAGACTAATATGAATCATGGGAGTTACATAAACATTGTTATTTGACACAACATTAAAAAATCTTGGGTTTTCAAAAAGTCAATGTAAATCATGCAAAGTCTTTGTTAGGGAAAACATAGTTAAAAAAAAAAAAACTCAAAGCATGTCATAAGTATTTGAAAATGCACACAATGTTGTCATAAGGCAAGAAGTTTTTAATTCATTACCAGTTAGGATAATATTCGTCATTGTCGAAATACTCATAAAAAAGAGAAAGCTACAAAAAGGAACTTGATGCTCAAGCTTTGAAAATAACTCGCTCGGACTTGCTCGGGTAAACTAGGAAAAAAAGCCAGCAATGGTGACCACCTAAAAAATTACAACCCTCATCAATCAAAAGAAGAGATTATGAATAAAAAGGGCTTATACACATGCATTATATGATTTAATCTTAATTTTGAAATAGTTTTCATATAGGATTCGCCAATCTAGAGGAAAGGCGATGAAACCTGCATGGATAAATGAAAGTCAAGAAGATCCATCCATATAGTGTGAATACCTAAGATAAGGCGTTCATTTTAAGAATTTACCTTAAGATGGTATTTTGCTTTGAAATTTTGTTTTGGAAAAGTTTTGAAGGAATTTGAAGAAAATCCTACTTTGAATTGCAAAACCTGTGAAAATATATTATTTTTTAAATTTTCAAAATGTGTAGGTTTCCTATGAAAAAAGATAAATTTCAGAGAAATATAGACACTTGTTAAAGTTCTTTTTGAATTTTAAATGAGTAGGTTGTCCGTGAAAATAAATCAGTTTCTAAAATGGATAGGTCGCCTATAAAAATAGGTCGGGTTTTGAAAAGGAGCAAGTCACCCATGATCATGAGACCATTTTTCTTGAAAAGGAAAGTCTTTGGATGAATGGATCACGCAGCAAGTCGAGCAGACACATTTTCTTTACAAGCTTATTGTGCAAAACCTTGATAAGATTTTGCTTTGTAAGCATCGTAAAGATGGGGCATTTATTGTTACCTCACAGAAAAATAAAAAATTAATAGTAGTAAAAAGAAGGGGCATTTATTGTTACCTCATAGAAAAATAAAAAATTAATAGTAGTAAAAAAATCCAAAAAATACAATAGAATACACATGAAAATAGCCCACAAAACTGTCCAAGTTGGTGGTAAATGACCAAAATAACAAGTAAAAAGTTGAGAGACTAAAATATATAAGATTGAGAAAATTAGCAACTCAATTTTGATTAAATAAAATACCCTATTAGTGAAAATATTTTTATTTTGGTGTTTAAGGACTCAATTGGAATTTTAAAAGGTTTAATTAAATTTATTGAAAACTTAATTACTAGGAAAATCAACTTTTAGAGTCAATTTAGATGTTAATTAAAACAAATTAAAGTTTGGGGGATTGGAAGTGGACTTTGGAAAGTTTAAGTGGACAAATCAAGGGCTTAATTGCATAAAATTTGAAGTCTTATGGGCAATTAGGACTTAATTGAACAATTAGTAAACCAATGACTAATTTACAAAAGGCATGCGACTTCTCAAACTAAAATCAGCGAAATCATGGGTTAAATTGAAGAAAATTAAAAGTTTGACAGTTATCTAAGAGTCTAGTTGAACAAATCAGAGACCAAGTACCAACTTGTAAATGACGCTCAAATTTGGGGTTGGCAATTAAATCTAGCAGGGATGCAATTGAATGAAATTAGGAATTTATGAGGAAATTACAAGTAAAATTAAACGAATTTGGAAGAATAGGCATTAAATTGAAGATTGTTAAATTTCAAATCAAAAACCCTAATTTATAGGGTTTAGCCTAAATGGTGTTGTCTAGGACACTGTGCATATTCTTCTTTAGTTTTTGGTTGATCAAATAGATATTTTTAGGCAAATAAATGTGATATTTTCGATCACTTAAGAGGTTGTAACCATCACCATTAAACCAAGAAACACCTCATCTACAACCCCATTTCTTTTAAATCAAACATTTACATTATATATTCTCCATTGATCTCCACAACATCTTGTCCCTAGTCAATCATCACTGCATCAAATGCTCTCAAGTTGACACTTTCGAACGAATGAATATGGAGCTACAAACCTTCAAATTAAGCAAGAATGGATCCAATCAAAAGGTGTGCACCCCCTTTAGCAAGTTTAGGTAGTCTTATGCAATGTTGACGTTAGAGTTGATCTGGCAAAGTCATGAAAGTGACCAACCCAATAAGTTTTGACTAAGATACCCATTTATAAAAAAATTGCCTAAGGCTTTCGTGTGTTTCAACTTAAAAACCCTTAGAGGGTTCTCATAAAAGGTTTAAAACTTTTCTCTCAAAATTAAAAGGCCAGAAACACCTCATCTTGGTTTTCAAGTTTGTTACAAAATCATCTAAATCCCAAACTATTAATTCTGTAGTAAAACCAACTTAGTTTTGGTTTGTTAAAACTCTAACAAAATTAGCTAGAAGCTCTAAATCTGCATATAAAATGAGAGGTAATCAAGAGGGGAAAAGGAGAAAAAGAAAGTAAAGGAAAGAAACTATCTAAAGTTTAAGAAATCCAATCTAGTTCAGGATTTCAAGGTTTCAGTTTATTTGGCCAGGTTTGGAGAGAAGAAGAAAGAAAGGCAGTATTAGAAATTGATTTTGATTTGAGGATTTCAAGCTTGAAAATGGGGTTCATAGAGCCTTGCTGGATTGATTTCTTTTGTTTAAATGCAATGTTTTGAATATAATGACATGTTAATGAAAGCCTTTATACATTATATTACATGTTTGTTTGATTCAAAAGTTGTCAAATATGACAACAAGGTAATGGTGTTTTCTATTTTAATAAGGGCATGGTTTCAAGTTTTGAAGTTATGATTTAGTCCCTTTAAATGTCAAAAGGTTGATTTTAAAACCTAGGTTGTTTAAGCATGTTTTTGTTTAGAGTTAGCAGTTTATGATTTGGTCCCTTTAAATGTCAAAAGGTTGATTTTAAAACCTAGGTTGTTTAAGCATGTTTTTGTTTAGAGTTAGTGGTTTTGAGAATGAAGACTAATGTAATATTTATTTTCTTTTTTTTGTTAGTTTAAAATTTTGATTATAAAGGACACGTGAAAGATGAATAATGTTGATCATTTGTTATACAAATGGGCTTTCTTTGCTCATGCAAAACTTCAAAGAGAAGCTTGGAAACTGTTGTCATTTGGAATCCTGCCGAATTTTTATCAAATTACACAATTGTTTTCCATCTGTTCAAGCTGTCTCTTGTAATTTCTTTCTAATTGGCTAAGCTCTTCAATAAATCATCTACTTTCATTTAAAGAAGAAAAAAGAAATTGCGATATTTTGTTCGATAACCGAAGTGAAGAGAGAATTTTTTATCTTCTTGATATTGGATAGAGATAGCTTGCTAGGTCATGCAGTAAAAGCAAAGAATATAAAAGATGTTCCTCTCCCTTTCACTTTATCTCTATACATCTTTTGCACATGAAGGAATATATACAGAGAATGCAGCAATTTGTAACGTGTGCCTCAACAATCCAAAAACCCTAATCTGTGAATGTGATGCCACGATCCGTCCTCGCGGGCGATCGATCGCTTGCATTTTGCTTTCTTCTTTATCGTTTGTGCATATAAAGTTGACATTCTTTTTCCACTCGCCGCCTACACTATTTCTTCATGATGATCTTATCCTCTCTCTCTCTCTCTCTCTCTCTCTCACGTTAGCCGTATATGCTGGCCAAATATGCAATGCATGTGCATACATATTCTAGTACCCCAACATTCACCATGCATACATGTGCACTGGTATAATATACATCCATCACCTATAATGATCATCAACCTTCCATTTGTTTTTAATAAATTTGTAGGATTTTAGGGCACACCTTAAAACTACTTCCTATATAGGTAGTTTCATTGTTTATCCAAACTATTTTTTATATTAATTTTACTATCAATTTCTCAAAAAAAATCTTAATTAAAACTTTCATCAATTTTTCAAGTTTTCAATTCCGTTTATTTTTTGCATTTCAAAAATAATTTTGAAAAAAATAGAATATTTTTAGTTTTTTCTTTGATTCAAATTAACTTCTTCTTTTTTTATATTTTTGAATCGTTTTAATATATTGATATTAAAAAATAATTACATATTTTACTTTGATTCAAATTAACTTCTTCTTTTTTATGTTTTTGAATCGTTTTAATATGTTGATATTAAAAAATAATTACATATTTTATAGTTTTTTCTCATACAAATTTGTTGTATAAGTTTATGATTTGTACATGTTAAAATTTGTTTTAAAAATTATAAAATTATATTTGTTTGTAAATTAATAAAAATTTATTGCCGAATTGAAATTTTCAATAATGTCTAGAAATATGAATTTATGTAAATAATTGATAATGAATTAAGATTACTATTAAAATAAATTGAATACATTTGAGCTAAATCAATATTTTTTCAAATTTATTTAATTAACATTCTTAATTAATACATGTTTTCATCATTATTTTATATAAGTTTGATATAAGGAATGTATGATCGTTTATGGATGTATAAAGATTCACACCAAGGGTTGCGAATGATGAATTATTGTAATAGGGTTTAGGATTTTATTAATTACGCACTATCTAATCTAAGAAATATTAGTAGAGAAGGTATTAGATATCCATACAAGAGGTATAAAAATAAAAAAGTTCTCAATCTAGATATTATAACGATGCATCTTCTATAAAAAGGGTTCATATAGAAATATTTGTGTGGGTATGCACACGAAGAACCATATGTTCCTCACGATACCATGATAGAAATGATGGTTGGGTTAACTTCTAGTTCTAGCATTGTGTATGGAGTTGTAAATAATAATAGTAATCCTTATAGGAGTATGATTATGGATGCGATGGGAATAAATCTGGATCATGTCGGTTAAAATTTAATCATAGATGAAGAACCTAATGCAGACGTAACCAAGTTTTTTGATCTTTTGAAAGATTATGATGAACCATTATGAGGTGGTTCCACAAATCATGGTAAATTATTAGTTGTTGTACATGTATTCATCATCAAGTCAAATTATGCGTTGAGTGAGATAAGGAATTCAAATACAATTTGGCATCAGACAGTGTTTTACACTAATGAAAATATTGACAAATTATACATTACATACGAGTAGACTAAAAGAATGTGTTTATCAGTATATTTCAATGACTATATGAATAACCCCTTTCTCTCTAGAATTGTTCTTATTGACATTGACAAATTATACATTACATACGGGTAGACTAAAAGAATGTGTCTATCAGTATATTTCAATGACTATATGAATTATCCCCTTTCTCTCTAGAATTGTTCTTATTGTCCATTACATGTGAGTATATTGACAGAATGTGTTTATTAGTATATTCCAGTGATTATGGGAATTGTTCACTTTTGAATGTACTGATAATTAATGTTGTATTGATTGTTCAATTTTTTTCTAACAGCATCACCGATAAAATGAAAAGTCGTCGATAATATTTGAAGAGTTTTCTGAAAAATTTTGTGTAAATTAAAAAAATTCATTTGACTTTATAAATATAATCACCATCAGTAATTTCATTAGTAAAATTAAATTAAAAGACCAAAATCAAAACAAATTGAACTTCATCTTCTTATTTCTTATTTTCTTACAAAGTCAATTTTCTCTTTTATTCTCTTCTCTTCTCTTTATCCTTCTCAACTAAAATCAAGGATTCTCTTCTTTTCTTATCCTCACGTATATTGTTTTTCTTTATTTTTCTTTTTATTTTTCTTTTTTTTGGGTTTATTAACAATATCTTCTTCTTTCTTTGGTTTTTATTTTTTTGAAATCAAAGATTCTCTTCTTTTCTTATCCTCATGTATATTGTTTTTCTTTATTTTTCTTCTTATTTTTCTTTTTTTTTGGGTTTATTAACAATTTCTTCTTCTTTCTTTGGTTTTTTTTTTTTTTTAATTATTAGCCAAAATTAATCACATCACCAAGGTAAGAATTTTTCATTTTTTCATTCTTTTTTTGTGTTTTTTTCATTATTTTTTCTATAATTATTTTTGTTTAAATTTGTGTTCTTCATAATTTTATGAATTAATAAATGTGTTGAATTTTAGTTGTCATTGAAATAATTATTGGATTATTTTGTTGAATTTTAGTTATTTTTTCTTCAAATTTGTTGTTCAATTTCAATTAAAAGTGTAGGATTAATCTTAATTATTATTTTGTGTTTATTCCATTTAGAATATTTTTTTTTAAATTTAGGATTAAAAATATTATCACTTAGAAATAATTGTGTTGAATTTTAGTTATTATTATAATACTTTTTTCATTATTTTGTTGAATTTTAGTTGTTGTTTTTTTCCGTTTTTTTGTTTAATTTCAAGTAAATGTGTATGATTAATTTTAATTATTATTTTGAATTTTTGTAAATTTAGAATTTTTTTTTTGTAAATTCAGGATTAAAAATATTATCATGTAAAAAATAAAAAGTTTCTACGAAATTGAATTATGCTAAATTGTTAAAAGAAATTGAATAATATCAACTAGTTTGTGTCATATATATTGTGCATTTGCAGGTTTAAAAATTTTAGGTAGCTCTCGTATAGGGGAGGTACAATCGAATTTTTTTTAAAAATGGAAATTTTTTAAATTTTTATCCATTAATTTATGTAGATGCTCAAGAAAAAGTCTATTGCATGTCGCGAGGACAGGATTACTGCTAATTCTTCTAGCATGATGTTAACCATGAGTCATTAGGTGTCAATAAAAAACAAACACTTAAGGCACATGCATCGACTCATGACCCGGGCTCAATGAGTACAATGCCAAAACATCGAGGGGTTTCCTTCATAGCAAGATCTATTTATTCGCAAGTATAAGGCCTAGTGGAAGGACGGTCTTTCAATGTAAGTGCGTTTTTCTTTCACAATAACATATTAATAATTTAAAAAAAAATATTTATCGAATTCAATTTTAGGTTTACAAGCATTAAGGCCACGAGAACAATAACATCGGTATTTAAATTATCGATGAAAATTCCATTATTTCAATGAAGTCAAGTTTTCAAACATCCTGAATAGAAATCGCAGGTCAATATATGTTAATTTGGTTAGTTTATTGAAAGTACTAAAGTTTTTATTTATAAATTTTTACTTCAAGGTAAAATTTAAATGAGAGAGAGCTGATAATAATGTTATGAGGGTTTGATATAATCACACTATAATTAGGTAAGATAGAATTTAGGATAATTTTTTTTTTCAAATATTGATATTTCATTTTTCATTTCCTGACAAATAATTAATTTGTAAGATATAGATTGCAGAATTTTTGGTACAAGATGCAAAATAAAGCTATAAAATATATGAAAGAAATAGAGTTTCTAAGCTAGAATGATGTGGTTGTTTGGAATGATTTTAGACCTTTGTAAGTCTTAAAGGTTGTATAGGCAACATGCTTTCAGCATGTGACGTCTACGCATTTCACACAACGATCATGGTATGGTACGGACAATCAGAACTAGCGTATTCACAATTTTGTTACCACATACACCGGTGACTTCATTCTATTTGTTTTGCATACGAAGTGGATCGTAAGATTTTTTTATTACATCCATTTTTTATTTGTTTTTTATAAATATATTTAATTGATAACATTTTTATCTTACATGCTATAGTTCTTGGATACAAGCCAAACCCAATAGAGCTTTTTGTTGAAATACATATACGAAGTGATGACCTCTAAAAAAGAATGCAGCAGTCCATGGATAGCCAAAATCGGCACTTTATGTTATGTTGGTTTTCAATCTTTTTTCTTCTTAAACTATTATTTCCTTAAATTTGATGAATTTATTTTTTTCTTTTCAAAATATATATAATAGTTGATTAAAGACGAGATACAAGGATGATCTTTCAACTCATCCAGATCTTAATTCAGATTTATGGATGGAGGCAAGATCGTCTAGTGGACCCCATAAAAATCAGGTGTATAGACTCTCAAACACTATGACCAAGAACTTACAAACGACTCATAGTTCAATTGTTGGATGCTCATAATAGATTCTGAGCACTCAAACTCTAGAGTTCATATTGATGTTAGATCAACAAGTATAGGCTTGGGTGCCTATCTTAGTGAAAAATATGAACGACTCACTACTGATTATAAAAGACTTCGCCGATTGATAATGGAGATGAGATCACATATAAATGGTATATGTGCACCACCTAATTAGCCTTATAGTCCTGACGACGACAAGCCTCCTCCTCTTCCTTCTCTTCTAATGTTGTCTTTATTTTAGATTTATTGTATTTGAACATACAAATATTTAAATTTATAATAGACATTTGATTTTTATATTATTTTAATTATTTTTCTACTTCTATTCAATATTTTTTAGAAAAATATATTTTTAAAATATTACTAGCGGGGTTATTGACAGAACAACTCCATCGATATATTTTAGAGAGATGAAAAAAATTACTCCAAATGTCACTGCTACTGTTAACTCACCAATAAAATTACAGATGATATTTTATTGGTGATATGTTATATTTACCGATGAATATATGAACAGAAAAATAAAAATATCAATGGCATTACATACAATTTTCTTGTCGGTTATATATTAAATTTACATATGGAGATACCTATAGAATGAAGCGGTAAAAAAAAAATTTATGCGCTTTGTCTATTTATAAATCCATTATTGTATTTATTTTCAATAAACAATAAATTATCAACGAGAGTTTTCCAAAGGATTATTTCAGTTTGTGATCCCATCGGTATGATACATACTGATGGACTGTAAATGTAAATACCAACAAAAAATTTTATCTATGAAACTATTAAATCTGGCCGTGAGTATAGCCAATCATTCTCTTTCCATACAAGTCTACTGCTCCTCCAAAGATTCAAACTTCTATTTGGTTGATCATTCAACTGTGTACAAGATCTCCATCTCTAATCCGTTGATCATTCAACATAAACTGTGTACAAGATCTCCATCTCTAATCCTTGGATTAGTCCTTTTGGTTAACTACAAATAATTTGGATTTCAATGATGTTAAACCAAAACTGAACTTATGCCTTTCTATGAAACTCCATTGATTATTTATTTGGTTAAGAAATTGTGAATCTCAGATACGGGTAATGAACTTTCTATCAGTGCTGACTGCATTTCAAGCTGGACAAATACCCAAAAAACAACGTTGAATGTTTGTATGGTACCATGTTGTAGCACCTCTTTTGTTTCTATTTCTTTTCCTTTTTGGTACTTTGTTTTTTTTTTTTGTTGTTGTAAAAACTTTAACTTTTCATGATGGCCATCACCTAATACGCCAGCATGATTTTTTAATAAATCTTTCTATTATTATTAAAAAAATTCATATTTCAGTAATTTACTTGATTACTTTCATAATTGCAGTGATTCTTCACACGGAATGTGATGGGAGCTGCCTTTAGACACAAAAGCTCCTATTTTTTCTTATGCTTTTATCTGCATGAAGAAAATAAAGTAATTCAACTGAAAACAAATAGATAAAAGCAGACTGTGACGTGAAAAATATCAAAAGAAGAGAGAGAGAGAGAGAGAGAGAGAGGATGGTGCTGGGACCTCTTGGCATTTATCTCTTCGTTTCACGCACGGTCGAGCACTTTAATCCGCGAAAAAACCTATGCGCTCGAAAGCGAGGGGAGGCTTAGCTCATCAGCACCCAGAAACTTCTTGCATGCCCAGAAGAAGTTTCTGCTGGCTATTATTCTTGATAAATCTTCCTTTCACAGCCATCCAAATTTAGCTTGCTAATAATTAAGTTGATGGCTCTGTGAAACGTCCCTTCTTGATGAATTTGATGCGAATGTTAATGCAGTCTGAGAAAGGTCCCAACTGGATAGATTCAGCTCCTTTCTCCGGCTCGGCACATATGCTTCCATGCTAAGGGAATTCCTCAGAATGCACTTTGGATATATGAGAGCTTGAAAATATAAAAGAAAGGGAAAAAGGTGTGCATGTGTAAGAAAGATTACATGCATGTCGTCACCACTATGATAAATGTGGAACAACCGTACAAAGAACACGTCTCCATTTCCGTATGAAATATTCTTTAAAGATATCATCGGTGTTTGGTGTTTCAACGTGTGTGATAGTAATTATTTTTTAAAACAATTTATATATTAAAATACTTTTTATTTTTTAAAAATCATTTATAATATCGCTATATTAAAATATCTTAAATTATAAATAAATAAATTTAAATCTTATTCAATCCCCGTTTACAACGAAATATCAAAAAGCAGCATCGTGCAATTACTTTTGATACGGTGTAAGGCTTGCATTTGTGTCATGCAGCAATCAATTTGAGATTTTCGAAGCCGACCCAAATATCTAAGAGAACATTCTTCTTTTTCTTCAAAATCAAATCTTTTTCTCTTTGCTAAGTGCCGGCCGACGCCATCCACCCAACAACGCCCTCCCCAGAATTTTACCCTATATATACACATACCGAGTCTCATGGAGTCAAGCACCTCGCAACAGCTTCCTAGCTCACACTGCTCTCTAGCTACATCATCACTGTTTCATTGGCATTATTGTCCTCAGCTTTTTAACCTATTTTCTTGCTCGACAGCTGATTGCTTTGGAAATGGAGAGGGTGACAAAGTTGGCATCGGAGAGGCCTGTGGTGATCTTTAGCAAGACCACATGCTGCATGTGCCACACCATCAAGACTCTCTTCTGTGACTTTGGGGTGAACCCGGCTGTCCATGAGCTTGATGAGATGCCCGGAGGAAGGGAAATCGAGCAAGCACTCAGAAGGGCTGGATGCCCAACGTTGCCGGCGGTGTTCATCGGCGGTGAGAATGTTGGTGGATCCAATGAGGTGATGAGTCTTCACCTTAGTCGTTCCTTAATCCCAATGCTCAAAAATGCCGGAGCATTATGGGTTTGACCCATCGGCTAATTAACTAGCCTAATTACCTTCTTATCAGGCACTAACCAAATAAAAGAGATGTGTTTTAGCTGCTCTATACTATGTACGAGATTATTAATAACACACACACACACACACACATGCTAGTAATGATATCACTCCATAAATTATAGCAGGTGTCGGGGGTGTGGATGTATTCGGAGACAATGTAGTCAGAAGTTGACGAATGAGAACAATATTAATCAATAAATAAATATGAGTTATTTAATAAACTGAGTATTACGTAGCGTTGTATTTAAATACTGAGTTATATTTAAATACTTATTTTATAATCTGAGACAATGTAGTCAGAAGTTATATATATATATATCAAGATATATAATCTCGTAAAATAAAAAATAAACTGAGTTGTATTTAAATACTTATTTTAATTATTTTTTTTATTAAATCAAACAATAATTAACATAAATACTTACACATAGAAAAATAATTAATTAAAATACAAGAGAAAAAAAGTATTACGTAGCGTTTATTGGAGTTTGGAATTCTCAAAGAGCTGGTGTTCCACTCTATGTTATCCTTGCAAAGACCCCTTCCTGGGGCTTTGTTGCAGGCATTTCCCATTGCTGGGAATTTACTGGAAGCTTAAACTATTTGTGTGATGTTACATTCTGCGGCAAGACAACAACATGAACTTTTGTCTACGATTAACCTAAATTATATCAAACTTGGGTTACTTTAGTTAACAATTGATATTTGCAATATTGCGAGGTCTTCTTTCTTCATTACACGACTGTCGACATAATTTACAGAACAGGAAGGGCCAAAAATGTCTGCTAGCTAAATGATCAAGTATAGCTGAAGCTTCCAAAATGTCAAGAAGTAAGCGCCTGCATTTCATACCCCATCCAGATTGTGCCATGTACCCTGATATTTTCTGTTTTTCAGGAGCTAGGGAGGTTGTCCTCTGAGCTTCGTTATTTCTGTTAATAGTTCTAGAAGAGGAGGGCAACATGCGCATGACACCCTTGCCAACAGACCTAACCATCTTCAGGAGAAATTTGTTCTTCAACACATCAATCATGTCGGTATCGATTTCTAAAGGAAAAACAACGCAATATGTGGTCTGGGAACCAGAACTCACAAGTCACGCTTTTTTGTTTCTCAGTACAGGAAATAACTTCCACCCAGTTGAGCAAATGATTTGTCGTGGTTGTCTAGGCCAACAAATCAAGCAATGGTGCTTCTTCAAACCTTTGATTTTTTTATTAAGAATAGCCACACGATAAGAAGAATGTAGAGACAACAGACTAGTAAGAAGAACCCAATGACAAATCATGAATTTATTTACAAAAAAAATACAGCATGCAACTCATCTTGCATCCCTCGCACAGAAGAGCTATGCATAGGAACCATATCAGGAGACAGTCTCCGGCACCAGTCACAGAGCAAGTCCTAATTCCCGACATAAAACCACTATTTCCAAACTGAACCATCTCTCAAGATGGATTGTCAAGCCCAAGGACCCAAGTAAAATAGATCAACTCAAACCAAATCAATTCAAAAAAGAAGGAAAATATACATGTTGAGTTTTTGGATTGTGAGTCAGTTACTTCTGCCAAGATTGCCAATGAGATTCCCACTTCTCTTTGTTGTTGGAGGCCATTCAACATCCCTATCTGGCAAAGCATGCTCTTGGTATCAATCACCGTCAGATTCCATGCTAGCTTGATCATCAACAACAGGTTTGAGTTCACTAAAAGGAAGTCGAGAACAATTTAATTTTTGTTTTGACAAACAGATGAAAAAAAATAAAAACTAAGAGAAATAAAACGCGCAGTTTGTTTTATGTGCGCAATGCGTAGAGCTGCAAAGCATGCATGAATACCATATCTCTATTTATTCTAGCATGGATTAAGGGTCTTTTTCGGTTTGGTCAAGAAATCAAGATAGGCCCTCATACATGCACCTGCAAAATCTCAGCACAACAACACGTAGGCAGCAACTAACACTGAAACAATGCAATTCAGAATCCCAAGTTGCAGGAGAATGAAAGCAGTGTTAAATGCAGACCAATTGCACGAAGGAAATGAAAAAACGATACATCTATAACTTCTAAGGGAATAAAAACTCATGTGTGATGTAGTTACAGAACTGTATGCAAAGAAAACATAGGAGCAACGAAGGGTCTACACCTCCAAACAACAGGCATTGATGGAAAAAATAAAAGCAAACTACGCACATTAAAAGGGGATTGCCTAACTGACAAATGGCCCAAGCAAAAATCAACACTGAATAGCGAGCAAATTCAGAGTGAATGTCTGCAATTTTCAATTGCCTTCTGCTCACTGCCTAAATGACACCAAAAAATATTCTAATTCCACCCACATCATGACTCCATTTGTATTTGCACATAACGCAAAAGATTTCCACCAAGGATCTAACATCACATCTATAAAGAAAACAAATCAATTAATGACACCAATCTCATATGAAAATCAGGGGAAAGAATTAGATGATTGTGTAATTTCATCCTTTATTGAATCATCAAAGCAGACAAAAAGAAAAGCATTAAATTTCAATAAAAGAATTCAAGGCGACAAACTTAAATGTTGAAGGAAACCCCAACCAGAAGTAAATGAATAAGTTGGGGCCGAGAGAGATGGAAGCATAATAAATAAATAAAAGATGATACAAAATGATAGCATCGTTATTATGCTCTCTTGAATCTGAAAAAACCCATAAAATTGCCAAGTTAGCATTAGATAACTTAATTGAAAAGCATACAAATACTCGAAGTTAGGGGAAGAAAAAAGCAAAGACATGGCATGTAGAGCATCGCATCCCCATCTCAGGAGTGAGTGGGCAAAGAATTAGCCTTTGATGACCAAAAGAGAAAAACTAGAAACAAAACTAAAGCATATAAAAATTCTGCAAACCATTCACAACATCACTTGATTCCATCCTAGCCTGGTCATGTCAAGGCACCAGTTGACAAATTAAACAAACATAAGAGTAACCCTAAAGGAAAAAACTCATCAACAAAGAAGATGACCCTCAAACACTCAAAACAACCTTTAAAGCTCGCTTCCCCCATGAGAATGATGTCATCTGCTTACTGACCGTGGTTGATTGCTTGAACATTTGGGGCTTTTTCACACTTGTTGATTGGCCTAGGCTGATGAATTTAACAATAAATACTGAAATCACAGAGGAAAACAAAAACCAATGGAGGTGTCCACAAACCAAAGCAACAACAGTACTATAAGTAGAAATTGAAATATTCAGACAAGGAAAACGAAAGCAAGTATAAACAATCCCAAACAGAACTGATATCATAAGAAGGCAAAAAAGGTACCTGGACGGGAGTGAAACCAAGAACAGGCAGGAATCCATAGCCTACACCAACTGCTCGATGCAAAGCACAGCGAAATGCATGCAAACCTAGCCTACAAAAATACACAAATAAGAGAAAGCCGAGGCTTAGTAGGAAACTGGAAGACGTAGAACATAATGCAAATAAAAATAAATCCTTCTTGAGATAGTTATATCATGATTGGGCAAGTGCAAAACAGAAGGAAAGAAGTGCGCTGCAAGTATCGAGAGCTTTCTTTTGTAACGACTCAATTCTCACTCTCCTCTCATCCTCAAGTTTCTCAACACCAGATCCCCGCTCCATCCGATCGTCACCGCCTGAAAACCCATCAAAACCTGTCACTGAAATAACACCCAAACATTAACAGAAAAGGACAAAAGACTTTCCATGTTTTTTACCTACAATACACACAGAGACATAAAACATTTTTCGTATAAAACTTTAATCATGCATATTCTTCAACTTGAAAACCATGTAAAATAAGCTTAGTTTTCAATGCAATAAAGCGGTGAAAAATTTAGGCTCAAATTGATCTACGGATGAACAACAAGTCTAAACTCTATAAAACTTTAAAATTATAATTCAAGCTTTATTTGAAAACAAATAAATATATTTAAACCATTTTCATTCAATTTACAAGTTTTCAAACTGATGAAGCTTCGATCGCCCTCATATAATTTGTTAAGATATTTAATAGTTATTTCATTAAAATTCTTGTCATCAGATCATCTGAATATCAATATATATTAAATCAGCCACTTCCATGTATAATCATAATGCATACTAATTATCATATTCATTTGGAGACTAATTTGAAAAATACCTCAATTTATCAAGTTATGTGTTAATTTGTAGGTAATGGATGAATCATTTTAGCAAAAAAATATTGATTTTTTTTATTAAAAAACCCAATTAAGTTAATACGATCGAGTTTGACTGGATGAATAAAATTATTAAAAATTACCTTAGTCAATTGAATTTTATAAATAATATTTTTCAGTTTAATCTTGAAAATTTATTCAAATCAGATTTTAAATTAGTGATTTTCTATATTAATTCATCATATAAAATTAGATTTGTGATTTATATAATCATTCAAACATCAAAAATACTTTTTTTATTACAGAATTGAAAAATAGAAATCAAATCTCTATATATTCACATATCCGATCTCAATCAATTCTCCAAACCATAACAAGTACTAGTGGCCGGCAAAAATTTGACATCTCTTTTGAAAGAAAAAAAAAGAAGATATAATTCAAGGTGTTACTGGATATAATTTTCTTTGACATTAATTTGTTGTTTGACATTTCTTAATATATTTCAAGTGATTGATGTGTTTGCTTTTAATATGTTGATTGCTTGATGTTAGAATATAAGAAGAAGAAAAAACTTAAAACGAATGTATTCTTAAATGAATTTTTATTCATTATATTATAATTATAATTATTACTATTTTTCAATTATATTATTTTTTTAGGTTAAGTTTAAAATGTATTTAATTTAGAATAAATAAAGAGTTGAAGGGGGATTAGTAGGGAAGGTGATGCGTCACCAGTCGGGTTTTTATATATATATATATATATATGATTAGTTTTGTATCGAGTTTAATAATATACATATTTTATTTATTAACTTTCAAATAAGATAACTATAAAAAATAAATTATATATTAATATATTAGATTAATATCTATTATGATTGAATTAAATTAAATTGTAAACATACACTATGTATGTCATGGAACGATTGTGTTTTGAAAGAAATAAAAAGAATTTGATATTCAAGTCATTAATTTTCCAAAAAAATTGATTAATATAATAATTTAATTTAAATCGAAAGCAATAATATAAAACAAAACATAAAAAAATCTATTAGTGATAAATAAATAAAATAAGTCATTAATATTATACTTATAAAAATAAAAATAAATTATTAGAGATCCACCACCACTCAATTTAACAATAAATATCACACATAACGAAAAATGCTTGCTGAGATGGTTTCAACTCAACTACAAAATAATACAAGATGATATTTAAATAAATTGCATGATTTGTTAGAACATACCCTATAAAAGTAAAATAAATAAAATTCAATGAAGTGAATATCCATCTATGTTCAATTCATTATATTTCATTAAAAAAAATATTTTGAGAAAATATATCTAAAAAAGCAAAACATAAAAAGATGTTAAATAACCCAAGCAAATAAAAAAAGATTTTAAAAATATATAACCAAAAAAAAAATTAATTTCTAATAAAATAAAAATCAAAGGATAGAATCTAAAAAAACATATTCACTTTAAAAAAAAAATAATAACAAAAAAATAACCTATAACCAAATATCCTTAAGTTAAGTTAATTTTTTAAATTTAAATCCGTGAAAATCTAAAATGAAGCAATCAAGAATCTCAAAATTTAAAAACTAATAGTATAATAATAAAAGGTATTAAAAACTAAAAGCCAAGGACAATGAGATATTTTTACTATGTAAATATAAATAATAAGACGCCATCACCTCTCCTAGCCAGCCAAAGTCTTTTGGTTTATAAGCCTAGATTGATAACTTTATTGTGTATTTTATAAATAAAAATAAAAATTTACTTTTAAATAACATCAAACAAGCAGTGTATTAATTTTAAGGATATTTATAATAATTTACAGTATAATTTTACATGAAAATATTCATCTAGCCCCAAGTCAATATTAAAAGGCGCAAAGACAATGACGCCACAATTTTGTTTTCATGTGAAAAAATAGAAAATTAATTGATTCCACCCGCCGTGCATGGTGTCTCAGGAACAGTGAATTCCTCATCTTTTAAATTTATTTATAATTTATAATTTATAATTTATTTAATTTATTTATAATTTATAATTTATAATTAACATGACTCCAGTGAGGTCAGTCTCTCCACTAGACAGAGCTCACCTCGATCACTGCATTTACCATCATCCACTGCCCTCTATCATTTCTCACCCTTGTTTTTTTTGTACGCTCCATCACTAGTAGTCCTGGTTTCCTTTTCTTGTCTCATCTCTCGCTTTCTACTTTCTTTTTCTCTAGCAACCAAACACAACTTAACTTGTTCTGTTGGGTCTTGACAGGTTAGTTTCTAACTACTAGAAAGTCTTTTTGTTTCTTTCTTCTGTTTTTTAGTGGATTCTACTTCCACAACTTATCTTCGCTACTATGCATGTGTTTTTGCCTTTTGTCGCTGTTTGAGGTTATTTTGGGGCTTTTCATTGATGCTAATTTCGCTGCATTCTTGATTCTCTGAATCTTTTTTTTTTTTGGTCTCCCTTTTATTCCTTAGGGCCTTTTAAGCTGTTGAAGTAGACTACAGAAAGGTCTAGTTTTTTAGCAAAAATGTTTGGTTTCTCTAAAAGACGAGCAAAACTTGGCAGGTGGGTTCTTTTTATCTTAGCGCTTTTAATTTGAAATTTGTAGAAAACAATGGATCTGAATTGGGATTTTAAGTTTCGTTATTTTTTTCTTTTCTAAATTTGATGCCATTAATTTGTTGTTACTTTCAGGGTCAAGAAGGTGCAACTCTCTGATTCTACACCAGGGATTAGAAGTCCTATTAGACCCCCAAAGCGAATTATTAGTAGTAATAATGTCAATGTAAGCTGCTTAACGTGTGTTTTCGTGGATTGGGATTAATGGGACTTTGTGCACTGTGGTCAGAAGTTCAAATTTTTTTGTGTAGAGTGAAGGTGCTGCCCTTACAACTAATAATTCTGACGAGCTTGATTACAATTGCTCCTCTTCTGCTCCGCTGGATATCAGTGCCTCTACATCAGGGAATGCTGAGAACTGGATGGTGTTGTCGATTTCTGGGGACAAACCTACTCCTCGTTTCAACGTAATGTTGTTTAATGGTTTTTTCCCCATATATTTGAAATGTTTCATAGTGTGCATTGATAATTTTCTTCATTGTGTGTGTAATGTTGTAAGTTGGAACTTTTTTTTTTCCCTTCTTGTATAGCATGCAGCAACCGTCATTGGGAACAAGATGATAGTGGTTGGTGGAGACTCTGGAAGTGGATTGTTAGATGATGTACAGGTAGAGAGAATGTTTTCTAGCAACGAGAATGCCATTGGTTTTTATTTGTTTTAATTGAGTCCGAGTTTCTTGAATAAATGGGACACATTTTTACATTCAAACAAAATGGTGTCAGCAGGCAATATAGACCATGATTATTCAAATATTTCTTTTGTGAATTTTTTATTTTTCTTTATTATAAGGAAGTTGCAAACTTTAGTGTGGAAGCTGATATGAATCTTTGGTTTCTCTCTTCAGGTGCTGAAATTTGACCAATTCACCTGGACTACAATTTCATCAAAGCTTTACTTGTCACCCAGCAGTTTGCCATTGAAGATCCCTGCATGCAGAGGCCACTGTCTGGTATTGTCATCTAGCACTCTTCAACTGTGGTTGTTGTGCTTTGCATCCTTTCATGTTGAACCAGACTGTTTCTTTATATTACTTGGCATAGGATGATTTTTCCAGTTTAAGATGTTTGATGCCTTAATCGGGGTGCAAATTATTTTCTTGAGTAATGGAAATAATTTTCACACAGAATGTGTGTGTTCACTACAGTTAGGTGTAAACTCATTGGTGTCCAGCAAAGAAAGTTCAAGTGATGGTATGTTCTCCGAGTCTAGAAGATTGATCCATAAGACAATAACTCAAATCCTACTGAGTGGATGAAACAAACAAACATATTTCTCCAAGCTTTCCATTATGATATATTTATTTAAAGTTTTAATATAGAAAATGACAGTTTCATTGAGAGACATTGAAACCAAAGGTTATTATCTCCTCTTCCTTGTGCCTATATTACTTGAGCTTCATGTATCATGTGTTGGCTTTTCTCCTTAATAAAGAACTGCCAGTAGCTGCTTATGCCTTGCTGTAGCATTATGCACAAGTTTTCCATCTTGTGGAGCTTCAAAAACTACTAGTGTCTGAAGTTTCTTTCTGCTTTTGGCCTGCCATAGGTTTCTTGGGGGAAGAAGGCACTTCTTATTGGAGGAAAAACTGATCCTGCTAGTGACCGAATTTCTGGTTGGATCTCTATGTTTACCACACCCATGTTGTCATTACTTGGATCTCTTGCATAGTCTGGAATTACTCTAATGTCTTTATTTTCAGTGTGGGCATTTCACACAGAAACAGAGTGTTGGTCAATCATTGAAGCAAAGGGAGACATTCCGGTACCCTAACACATTTTATATTCATAACCCCCCCCCCCTTCTTTTTCTGGTAAATTCATTACAAGTCCTAATAGCAAGCGGAACCCTACACAAGCTGGCATGTGCTTCCTAACAAAAAATTATGTTTTCTTTTTGCAGATTGCCCGCCATGGTCATACAGTGGTCCGAGCAAGCTCTGTTTTAATTTTATTTGGGGGTGAAGATGCTAAAAGGAAGAAATTAAATGATCTGCACATGTTTGATCTCAAATCTTTCACTTGGCTTCCTCTGCATTGCACGTGAGTGCTCTCTACACCAATCTATACTATAATGGTATACATTAAGGTTTCAATAGGCATTATTTTGTCTGCACAGAGGAACCGGACCGTCTCCAAGAACCAACCATGTAGCAGCTCTTTATGATGATAAAATTCTACTTATATTTGGAGGAATATCCAAGTCCCGGACTCTGAATGACTTGTATTCACTTGATTTTGAAACGGTTTGTAAATTCATTCTTTGTTCCATCATGTTGATTATTGCAAACTAAGAATATAGATTTCATATTGCATTTTGATATGTAAAATCTTTTTTCTCAGATGGTATGGTCGAGAACAAAGATACGAGGCTTCCATCCATCACCTAGGGCTGGGTGCTGTGGAGTTTTATGCGGAACTAAATGGTACATAGCGGGGGGAGGAACTAGGAAAAAACGTATGCCTCATAGCTAAATAGCAAATGCTCCTGTCATCTGACCTGTTTCTGATAATTTGCAATGTTATATGCTTCTGTCATGTATGTTAGAGTTGCAGGCATAATATCTAATGTTCTTGTGATTGTGAAACTTCGAAGGGAGAAACATGTTTTATTCATCCATACTAGAGTTCTTGGTTGGGTTAATAGATAGGATAAAATAGCTTTTATGCCATGTGTTCTGTATCTCTTGCTCACGGTATTAGAATTTGATGAATCTTACTGCATTGGATTTTGGCGTTTCTTCTGTAAGTTGAATTGGAGTTTAACTCATTAGCATGTTTGCGTTGTTAAATTCTTTCTCAGTGTATCACTTAACAAAAAATGTTGAAGTAGTTTTCATTGGTATTCTTAGTTTTCATTGGTATTCGGCACATGCTGCTGATTCCTGTTTCTTTATTATATCTACAGGGCACTCAGAAACTTTGATTTTTGATATCTTGAAAGTGGAGTGGTCAGTGGCATTTCCATCACCCTCATCTTCTATTACTACCAACAAGGTGAGCCATGTAGATTGTACTTTTGTATAAATGGTATATGTCTGGTTAACAGAGTGGATTCTTGATAAATAAGACCAACCCTTGAACTTTTATTTGTTGGTGAAGAAGCCACATGGATGTGGATTTGATGCTCCTCTGCCAATTGAGGGGGGTGGACTACAGAATCTAACTATAAGAATAACAATTGCTAACCATGCAGAACAATATGTCAAATTTTGTTTTGAACAATCTGTGCTAAAGGTGCTAAATATGCATCTACAATTGCCTTGTCATGTTTGAAAATGTTCCAAGTATGTATTCAGCAGCATAAACCAAATGGATGCTATGTATGCATACATCCCCCATTATTTTTTTGTGAATAAATTCATATCATTTATTCCCTTGAAGCTAGAAAAAGAAAAAGGTAAACATGACCAACAAATGATGCGCGCAAGGAATAATGATGCAGACTCAAAACTCAAGGTTAACTTGTGCTTGTGAAACAATTCCAAACAAACTTAGGTGGGATCTCTGAGTTTATTATCGCATTAATATTTAGTGTATTTTCTGAATTTTATTATCACTTGTAGATGTGTTTTAAAAATTTACTTTCCCCATTAATTCTTTAATGTCGGCAAAAAAAAAAAATCTTCATCCTGAGTCATTACAGAGAGTGCTGTAACCCAAGATTCAGAACCTTATGTTCATATTGCTTCAAAATAGAGGGGACTAAAGACACTCTTTTGGTATGGCTTCAAGTGTTTTAAGTGTCACGTGCGGTGGTGTTTTCAATATCCTTTCAAAATTGTATAGCATGAGGATGTACTTTCTTTGCATATATATATTTCATCATAGGTTCTGTCTAAGTTGTTATTTCTCTCTCAGGGATTTAGCCTGGTACTTGTGCAGCACAAGGAAAAGGATTTCCTTGTTGCGTTTGGTGGAAGCAAAAAGGAGCCATCAAATCAGGTTTGAGACTGGAATGTCATATTTTCTGTGGCATCATTTCTGCTTTTGATGTTGGCTGGAGAATGTAGTCAATTCTGCAAAACTAGTAACTTTTCCTTGTGTTTCATTACAGGTTGAAGTGATGGGCATTGAAAAGAATGAATCATCAATGGGTCGTCATTCTGCTCCTAGTGAAGGCCCTAGACATTTGCTGTTTGAAAAGTGCTCATCATCTACAGTGTTGGCTGATCAACTTGGTACTGGCTCTTCTCAGCGCTCAGTTGATTCAATTACAAGACAAAATTTGGTATCTGCAATTGAACAGCATGGTTCTGGTAGGAAATCTTTGTCACAGTCCTTGCTTGTTGATCCAAATTCTGCTTCTGGAAATGTCTCTCGTCACAAGGACTTTCACCACAAGGAAGAAAACACCACGGCTGGTAAGATAGCAAAGAACTTAGATGGAAATTTTGCATCACTGGTAAGATCATATTTCTCACCAATTAGCTGGTCTTTGCTATATTTTTTTAACCTTGACTATTTATGAATTCAAACAGCTGTGCTAAGGTCAGTTTTGGATGTTCTTTGTTCTTGACGACAATTGAAAAATCAAGAGATTACTGTTAGACAGTGGAAGGGTATAAATATCTTGGTCAAATCACAAGCATTGTGCTTATTGTCTGAGAGAATAAAAATACTGTAAAACTGTTTTCATTTCTATTTTCTGTGATATTGTCCGATAGTAGGATTGCAAGAGATGCTTATATTTTCCATTATCACAAGCATTGTGCTTATTTCAGGCTACTGAACTCCAAAGAAATCATTCTGATGTATCAGTCCAGCCTAGCAATCCAGTTGGTAAAATTCATGCTGAGGAGATGTCTTGCGTATTTGAAATGGAAACTTCTAACTCTCACAAGCAAGGAACTGGAAACCTTTCAATAGATAATGAGGATGTACTATTACCAGAGAGTGATTGTACAACAGGAGGGGCTCATGCAAGTATATATCGATTGTATGAAACAAAAATAGCTGCTCTAACAAGAAAGAACGCAGTACTTGAAGGACAACTGGCAGCTGCATTTATAGGTCGAGAAGCAGCAGAGAAAAATGTATCCTCTGCCATGAAGAGCAGACAGGAAATGGAGAAAAAGTTGGTAGACACAGTGAGGGAGATGGAGTTGTTGAAAGAAAAGCTGGCTTGTGTAGAGCTAGCTCAAGAAGAGGCCAACAGTTTATCAAATATTGTCCATTCAGACAATCTAAGGCTTGAGCATGATGTGGCTTTCCTGAAGGCTGTTTTGGATGATACTCAGAAGGTACTTGTCATGGTCTTGGCAGAGGCCATATCATGATGATTGGTTTTTTTCAGTCATTTTTACTGATTGGCTATTTGTTGCAGGAGTTGCATTCGACTAGGGGAGTCCTTTCTGGGGAAAGGGCAAGAGCATTCCAACTACAGGTACCAATTCTAAACTAAATTCTAGGTTTTGTTTTTTTTTTTGGGGGGTGGGGGGACGATGAAAGATTCTTCCTGATAGATTCTTCCCACTTGTGTGATTCACTATCTTGCTATTTTGAACAGCTCTTCTTTGTCTTTATTGGTTAATAAGTGCATCAACCACCCAACAAATCTAGCAAAACTTTTTAAGGTATTCTCTTAGTTGAGTTGTCCAGTCTAGCACTGATGCTCATGTCTGAGCACTCTAGAGAGAATACATGAGTTCTCCTTTCCGCTTTCCCCTGGGGATAAATTGCCACAGCTGCATAAAAATATTCCAGGTTACCAGCTTCTTTTTTGATTGAATGATAGAGGTCCAGCTATATACCTGGTAATACAAGTGATTCTTCATATTTCAGATATGTTTACCCTTTGAAACATCACTAAATTCCTGGATGACAGACCATTCATTGTTGGCAGAGGAAATGCCAATGGTGTTGTGTAATTTGAATCTACCACCACCTGCGATGGGCCTTTTTAAATGAAACTATTTGTGCTTTAAGATCTTCCTCTTTTAATTTATCTCTCTATACTTGGTGTATCATGCTGCCATGCAGATTGAAGTTTTTCATCTCAAACAAAGATTGCAATCCATGGAAAACCGAACGCCTACACCAAGAAAACCATTCCATGTGCACTGAGGAGAAAGATTGTGTGCAAGGCAGAGGGCATGCCATCTAAGAAGATAACTGCCGCTGAGCTGATCAATGGTCAGTGCATGGGATGGAGAATCATATTGTTGCAATATAACCTTGTAAATATATGAGACTAAGGTTACATCCATACCTGTTCAGTTGCCTGCTATTTCTTGGCCTTAAAAAATTCTGAAGAAATACAAGCTAGTGTCCAGAATATTTGTGTTCAAACTCTTTAGGAGGCGGAGGCGCTTTGGGTCTAGGAAAATAACTTGAACCAATAAAAGATGGTCATTTGAAGAGGTTATGTCTTTGATTTCGCCCCCCTGTAAAATGATCTAGGAAAAGAAATTGTATCTTTTGAAATCAGAACTACAATGCCGGCTTTAGCAGATCAGTGCTGTATCTCTATAGGTAAACCTGGTAAAATGTTCGATTACGCTTCTAATTTACTACACAATTTCTGTTCTTTATAAATCCAAACAAAAAGCCACTACTAAACATTGAGGCACTCTCACCATCTGCGTAGAGAAGTTCCAACACCTTCAGGGCTATTCTCATGCATAAGCTTGTAGCGCCGGGCTCCTGCATCCCCTTTTTCTAAGAGGACTCAGGTTCGAGAGTAGCCCAGAGAGAAAATGTCAACTCCATGCTTATCTCCTCTGAACAATTTGTAGATTGCCATCTACGGATGCTTTTGAACTGCAGCATTAAAAAAGCTGATTAAATAAAAAAAGCTGATTAAATCAAAATTACAGGTCAGTCTTTTTATCAGATACAAAACAAGCATCAAAAGCAACCATAGCATGATAGAAGAAAGTTGCCCAAACAAGCTGACTTGCGGGAGCTACCTTATCATCGGCAGCATTGATGTCTCCAATCATCACACATCCCCGCCAAGGGTTTACATCAGACTCATGATGATTGATTGCATTAGCCTCATGTCTCATTCCTTGACTGCCATTTCAACATAATGCCATTGAAAGATCCATAAATATCCAAAAAACGAAAGAACACAACCCTTCAGTTTCCGTGAATCTAGAAAACAATTGATTAACACAGAAAAAGATAATAGAACACCAAGAAACCAACTGTCATCCGTCGCATTGTAGGGCAACCGACCACACTACCAATCCCAGCACAGTCAATACAATAACATCACTGTCACCCAATCCAAATCACTGAACCCAAAATGAAAGAACAACGATGAAATTTAAGACACAACCGGTAACACACGACCGGTAACACGAGAGGATCCAAACGCGGCAAGTGAATGGTAATCCCATCACTTCCCATGCAGAAATAAAGGGTTTCCTTCGTCCTTTCTTTTAATGTTTTCATCCACAAGACCGACACTGCAGACCACGATCAGATGTTACATAGTCAGAGATTAACATGGTAGCTAGAAAACATGAGTCGCCTTACTAAATTGCCAACTACCACATAATTTAGGGTGTGCCGACATGTCCAAAGAACTTCTGGGGGACGATTATAAGGGCGAGCTACCAAAAGTATTTTCTAGCATCAACTTATGTAAATTCTGGACCAGAAAATAAGACGTGTATACATTGAAAATTAAGGGTCGTATGACCCTGGAATCAAAACTTTCCCCGTTCAAGATTACAATTGAAACCATGACATACAAACAACATATTGAACACAATCTCATTCCTACACGCCATCACGCAAAAGCACCATACAAAAGCACCTCAATTTTTCCTGCAGTCCACACTGGTCATGGCATTCTCTCAGCCAACATTCTTGGTGGAAACAATTTCCTGATCTCGTATAAATTTACAAGATCTTCTTTGGCTTTGCTTTTATAAAAGATCAGTCTCTTCCTGGTCTCCATCTGCATCTTCTATCTCATTTTCTTCCTCTTCTTCAGGTGCATCCGGATCCACCCCCTACAGCAAGAACCAATTATTCCCTAAATAGAAATTGTACCCAAAACATCCCAGATCCAGACCCCCAACCCACCCCAAGTCAGTTGTCCAAGTATATTTTTCCTAGTAAAAGACACTAGTTATAGACAGTGCAGAAACCGAAAATTAAAAATGTTGCTGAAATAATAAGTTGCAAACCTTCATCTGTTTTTCCAAGCGCTCTAGCCCTTTTTTTGCAGCTTCATTCTGTGGGTTTATTCTGCAACCACAGTATTAAATTGTGGGCATTAACAGCAAGGCAATGCTATGCTTTCTTGGCAATCAACAATAAAAGCATGCAAACATTCAGGTAAAAAATCTCAGATTCTAGATTAAAGAAATCAGAGCACATATTTAATATTCTACCTTAATGCGGACTGATAATGTGACATAGCCTCTTGCAGCATATTAGTGGCAGCAAATACTTGAGCCAACTTGACATGAAGAGAGTCATCTGCCCAGTCTTTGAGATATCGCTCTAGCAGAGACACAGCATCTCCATTTCGACCCTCAATGACATGAAGCTCAGCCAAAGCTAATGCCGCACCAAGGTAACCAGGTTCCAGCCTCAGTGCTGACTCGTAGAACTTTTTTGCCTGTTTAATTTGACATTATATTGACTTCTTTAACTATAAATTTAGAAATGATCACTCATGAGTTGATGAAATGTGATCCTTTAACCAAAAGAAAAGGAGAGTTAAATTGATCTGTTACGATTTTACTACCTTCTCTCTTCCACCAGAGTTACTAGCATGTACATCCCCTACTAATTTTAGAGCCTTTGCAGACTGAGGCATGGCTTTCATTGCCTCCCTGGCAGCATGCAGGGCCTCTTTAATTTTGGAGAATGCCAAATAAGAATGAACCAAACCTGAAATTGTAATTGATTCAATTAATTGAGGTTTGTTTTCCTTGTTATTGTTCCATCTGGTGGACAGGTGTAACCCAATCATAGGTATGTCATGGAAGTTATGCAGATGAACAATATGAAGTTCTGGTCTTATTTTTTCTCTTGCAGATTGTACGGTTGTACCTTGATATGAGCGGAGATCAGCTCTCAATTCTTGAGCTCCCCTGAAAGCAATTACAGCTGCTTCTGGCCGCTTTAGTGACAATAGCAAAGTACCCTGATATCACAGAAAAGAATGTAATGAAGATTAAGATTTATACTGCAGAGAGATATCAACCCACAACAATATCAGAGAAGACTTTGATCAAAACAATACCCATCCTATCAGGCATAAATTATCGGTATACCTTCATAATGTAACCCAGAATGTGCCTCTCATCAATCCTGGTGCTCTGATTGCAAAGAAGAATCAATCAGTGGATTTGTGAGATTAAGCAGATGGAGAAAAGATTCATATTACTACAAATAAAAAAAGCTAACCTTCTCCGCATAAGACAGTGCTCCTCTCTCATCTTTCTTTTCCCACAGGACAGACAAAGCCACAAAAACTTCTGGCCTTGTGGGATCAATACTCAGCAAATCATGCACCAACTTGTTTAGCTTTGAAAAATCACCCTTTGTCTTTAGAAGCATTGCATACTCATCCATATAAGTTACAATGTATGGATCAATTGATCGAACCTGCAAGTCCATGAACTTAACATGTTTGTGCCATGTGCAAGCAGTGAGCACTACCTCAAAGTGGAAAACATAACTTCTAATACCTTTTCAAAATTCATTAAGGCCTCATCATTCTTCCCAATTATGGCTTGAACCTTAAGACATCGAGTTACGAATTAGTGAAACAGATAAACAATTTTAAAATCTCTAGCCAGCTTGCACGCATTATAGTACAGCATTTCTTACCTTTGCAATTTCAAGTAATACATGTATGTTATGAGGAAAACGTTGCAGGAGTTCTGCAAAGAGATCCAAACCACCTGCCAACATAAGGGAGAGAGAGTGTAAGAGTAAAAACCTTAGTGGATCAATGATCAATCAATAATCACTAAAGCTGACATGGCAAGCAATAGAAGGAAGCAGATCTGTAATTGACAAAATCTAAGAAAGGGAAGTAAATTGTGCACTTACTACCGCTGTTTTTGCAAAGTTTCTTTCCCTTGTTCACATAACAATTTTTGGGTATGTATTTCATTAAGATAATCAATTAATTGACACATCTGATTAACAGCTAAAATTCACCTCTTATTTGCTTATATATTTGCTTTTGCACCAGGTTAAGATACTAGCAATAGGAATCCCCTTCTGCAACTAGTTGTGTCGGCAGGCAGATATGCATAAATAAGCATATAAACATTACTTGCATATGTTTGAAATGTAACTATTTTACCTTTGTAATCATTTGAAGCAATACAACACTGGGCCTCAACATAGCGCTGCATACAAATAGCAGTTTATAATGTTGCAAGCTGGGCATAAACAATACAATAACAAAATGCAAAACTGTTGAAAGGTAAATTATTAATAAGATTGAGTTACAATGTCTTCAAGTAATTTTTGTTTTCCATTTTTTTTCTTTTTTTTTGTAATCTATGCTGTAAGTATGCCACTGGATAAGGGTGGTTGTTTGTTCCTCGAGTAGCCACCCATGCAATATAGACAATGAAGCCATTGTGTTTGGTTTGTGGTGATGGTGAGGAAAAAGCTCAAATGGTATAGAAGTACAGGCTTTTTCAGAAAAGCACCAGAAAAGGCTCATGCAGTGGTAGCTTTTTAGCCACCACAATGCCTGACAAGCTCAGCAGTCATTCCAAGGTGACTTGATTACTGTGCATAAAATTTCTATCCTTGTACACTACATGCTTGATTTTATAAGCAACAGAATGGTATTTGCATGAAACATGGATGAACATTTAGTTCATTTTTTCCTTGAATGATACTTTTGGATGAAGACTAAGATTTAAAGCCATTTCAACAAACTTATAACCAAATGAGCTTTTTAAAAAAAAAATTACTGTGGTAAATGAAGACAAAATGCTGATACTGAATAACCATTGGGCAGTAAGCAGTTGACAATGGACCCAAATCTAATCTGTTTCATCCTATACTTACTTACTTGAACCCAGCGAGTAGAGTCAGTATGATCAAGTGGAGCTCTCCCACTTCTATTTGAAGCCTGTAACCATAAAAGAAGTGCCCCAAAGACATCAACCAATTCAAACTCCATGGTAAAAAGAAAAAAACAACGCAGATTCATTCAAAATCTTATTTTTCCATAAACTCAACAAGGCTGCAGAATATCAAATCATTGACTATGAAAATGAGAATATTACGGGTAGCAGAAACCAACTAAACTGCCACCAGGTCATGGTTCATGCTTTTGAAAAATCAAATCCTAGATGAACCAAATATTATGCTAAATAAATGAGAACTATTTCCTCCACAGCAATTACTTCTCATTCACATATGAGCTGTGTTTGTATTGATAGGAACAACATCGCTGTCTATTTAAGTCAAACTACAATCAATATTTTCACTTAGATAACTTGTTCTATGTATAGTAACCTTGCATAAATATGACAAAATAAAACTTCATAACAGCTCAACAAAACCTTCCTGGACTTCTAAATGAAAAAAAAAAAAAATATAAAAAATCAGCATTCATGAAGATAAAATGATTTTACAGGGGTAGAAGTGAAACATGATTCCACATATACTTGTGAAAAAGTGAACAATATCCATAACAAACCTGTAAAAAAAGTGAAATGATATCCTTGGCAGCAACTCCCAGTTCCGCCAAAGCTATGATAGCCTCAATGACATAAGGGCAATGCCTGCCAAAAACTCGCCAAAAGAAAAACAAATTCTCTGAAATCTAACATAATGATCTCTCTTATATGAGTAAAGGAAAAAAAAAAAAGAATAGTTAATTTGAATAAAATAGGTGAACAAGAATGTACAACAGTTTGTAAGGTACCAAAAATGTTGGCAATCAAGTGATAGTAATTAAAAGAGGTAAAACATATTTGAACATTGAAGAAGAGGTGTGCTCTCACAGGAGTATACAAAACCACAATAAGTTAATTAAATTATCCTGAGGCAACAAGATATTCTCTTAAAACCATTCAATCGAGTGGAATCACCAGAACAAGCACCATAGATGTTTCAAAACTATCCAGATATGACATGTAGAACTAACAGAAATCATACCACAAAGTTTATGAGCCAAAGATTAGCAAATATATTTGTATGTGTGCATAACTTTCAATTATCTATTTTGTATTCTGTTTATGAAATAGGTGAACATAAATTCACGTAAGCAACCAGCTTGGTGGATGCAAGCTATCTTAGCTAGTAAACTTCCTTGGTGCCGGACCCAGTACCACAAATCAAATAGAAATGAAAAATTCAAGCATGGCAAAGGCTAGCCAGCCAATGGAAATAAAAAAAAAACAAAAAAGAAAGAAAGAAAGAAAGAATTGCGATGCAACTTTGTAACAAGTGACACCTTAAGCACTCTTTGTAACAAGTGATAGCAAAGCGAGTATGTCTTGAACTTCTATAAAGCTTTGCCATCAATAAACTCATTTGTAAAGTTCTTGCTTTGCTTGGAATTCCTTCCATCTGCCAAAAAAAAAAACTTAATTAATTAAAAGGGAAAAATTCTAGTAAAAATATAAAGAATAGAATTGTAATAAGGGAAAAACCTCAACAAGTGCGGCTCTAGTTTCATTCAATGCGGAATGGCAAGATGCGATCTTGAACTTCACCTACCATTGAGATAAGTAACACAGTAAAAATCAATATAAACCACACAATTCCTCAAATAATGTGTGTGTAAGAAATAAAATAAAATCAATGTACCTCATTTTCATTAATTGCTGAAATGTTAAAAGAATTCGGAGAAGAAGACCTGTTCGATAATGAACTCCTAGAAGTTGTCGAACTCTGTTTCGGAATTATCTTGCAGTAATGCAATGCTTGCTTATACGTATGCTACAAAAAA
>NW_011500196.1:153006-155661 GCF_000495115.2 Populus euphratica | reverse complement strand
AAAAAAAAAATCTTTTTATTTTAAATTAATTTGTTATGATTTTAGATTGTTTTAATGTATTGAAATTAAAAATAAATTTTAAAAAATCAAAAATATATATATTTTTTAAAAATAACATTTTAAAAATCAATTCATACCATATTACTAAAATCAAAACTCTAAAAAAATAAATAAAATACTTGCTCGTTTGGAAACACAGCGTAAATTATATTTTTAAAAATTTTAATTTTTTTATTTAAAATATTTTTTTTATGTTTTTATATTGTTTTAATGTATTAATATCAAAAATAATTTTTTTTTAAAAAAAAAACTTTATTTTAATGCATTTCTAAACAAAAAGCACTTTGAATCGCCAACACTATCACAATCCCAAAAACACCTATGAGAGACATGTTAATGATGCCGTCTGGTTAATAATAATGTGTTTGTCCTTGTGATAATTATTTTGGTTGTGGTTTGTAAAAATAATTTTTTTAAAAAATCATTTTTGTTATGGTTGGTTTATATAAAATGTGTATTTGGTTAGAATTATGATTTAACTTTTTTTGTCCAACAGCATCTCATGATATATTTGGTTAAAATTGTGGTTGTGATTGATTTTGTACATAAAATGACTAAAAATGACATAAATTAATTTATTATATTTCAAACAGCAAAAATAACATTTAGTAGAAATAATAATCGGCATAAAAGGAAATTATTAATTTTTTTGAAAAAAAAACATTATTGCATCATCAAACTTGTTGCAATGTCATCACAAACATAATTCATAATCGAAGCCCTCTAGTGCCCACGTGTTTGTGATCGTGGAAGCATGTCGGTTAAAATATCATCAGGAACAAAATTAGGATAGTGATCAAACTCATTAAATGCAACATCTTGGATTGACCTCTTTCTAATATAATTATATAATGTCATTAATGCGACAATAATTTAAACTTGTGTTTTGTATGGAAACACATGTATATTTTTGCAAGATTCTCCACATTTTCTTTCAAATTTTAAAAATACATTTTATTACACATCATAACGATAAATAAACACAATTGAATATTATTTTTCGACATTGTGGTTATCTTTATTGATGAGATTCCGGATGATATATCTCACCTCTATATGGCTCAAAAAACCATATTCATTTGGATATCTCAAATCAACAAGATAATACTTTCCTGCATCAAAATAATGTTCGTTTAAAACTTAATTCCTGTTACATACCAAAAAGAAAATTATTTAAATTTAATAACACCCCTATTTTTTATTTTTTAATACTTTTTGGTGGCTTTGAAAAACCTATATTTGGATTGTCAATCGTCTCAAGAAATATTCTTGTATCGTGTGCACCACTTTTCCACCCAGCCCAAAAAAATATAAATTATTGTTAAAGCTACATGCCACTATTATATTTTGAGTATATACATCTTTTATGCCAATAAATGGTATTTGATTTTCTTATGATACACAAGCAAGTACATATGTTCAATCAATCGCTCCAATGCAATTCTACATAAAACAAAATAGTTTAGTAATCAATTGAAATATAGTCAAAATATTTCTTTGTAACCTTTTCAAATATTTAATAACTTAAAAAAATTATTTTTCACCTTGAAATGTGGCATATATTGGATTCATTGTGATTTTTGTTGGTATTATGGAGAATTCTTGATCTACTAGTTTGATTACTTCAACAACTAGTAAACACAACGACATGAGAACTTCATTGAAATATCTATTTATGGTTTCACCTAAATGTTGAAATCTCTTCTGAACTTTCCTGTTTGAAGCTCTTAGAGTTAAAGTATAGAGAAGCATGCTTACCTTCTCAATAATACTTATCCTCCTAGAATGTTTTAACTAGTATAATGTTTTCATATTAACTCACAGACTCTGCAATGTGTTTGCATCCATCCTAAATATATTAACTCAACATATCTAAACATGTTAACAGAACATATCCAATGCCCATTTAAAATTTCATTCAACCATCTCATTCATGTGTTGTGTGAAAACATGCATGGTTCCTTATAAATATAATTATTATAATACAAAGCAAGTGCTCTAGCCATGTATAACAATAATTTATTTTGATCAAACTCTTTAAGCCAAAACAAATCTCCTTCCTCATCATCATCGTGTTTATTTTCGTCATCATCTGTATTGTTGTTATTACCAGCATCACTACTGCATCCAAAACCACTAACATTACTTTTACAACCAAAACCATTTGAAACATGTCTCGTCATTAAATAGATCATTAAACTAATTCATTTATATCTACAAAACAACAAATTTTTTCATATATGAAATTGCCATAAATTGATGTAGACAAAGGAATCTGTTTTGAATATAAAAATTTCATGTTAATCTGAACATATACCAAAATAGAAATTATGAATCATTTCCAAATTACCGTAGATCTTTTAGTAATAATTAATTAATACAATAGTAAGTGCAAAATAACTTATATATGAGCTTTTAATTAGATAAATGGGTTTAATTAAACATATTTTATAATATTAAAGATCAATTACTGACACGACTAAAAGATTGATGTCTTCTCCCAAGTGCAGGAGTGTCGAAGTAATAAATAACCCGGCAAGACCGGGGTCAAACCACAGAGAGGTTAATTGTACAAATTATAAATAACAACAATAA
>NW_011500196.1:147098-152160 GCF_000495115.2 Populus euphratica | reverse complement strand
AGGTATCTTATATTATTAGATATATTATTATAAAACATGCTTTGATTAAGGAGTTATTGATACTTCAAGTGCAAAATGATGATATAAAACCATGATAAAAATGCACTTTTAAGTACTAATCAATTACAAAAGTCAAGTTTAAGAAAATGTGGTCAATTAATTGAGATGGAATAAGGATTTTTTTAAAAAAAGTGAACATAAAGTTATAATTGTACATAAAAGTGATTTTGTAAATAAGTTGAAAAACAACAACTAACTTTTTCATAATCATGCAATTTAAGTGCAGACTTGTTTTATGTTTGTAGTAGTAATAGATGTGTTGTAATTGGTAATATGCTTTAAATAAACAACCACTAAAATTTGACATGACATGAAATGAAAGTGAACATGTTTAATGTTTAACAACAATTCAAACCAACTTTGTAACATAATATTTTAAAACACCTATAATTCCAACATATAATAGGAAACATTCCTACCTCATTTTCCACCTTCAAACAAGAACCATTATCTAACAGTCATTAATACAATGCAATATATCAACATATTATACATTACAACACATTATTTTAAAAATAAATCATAATCTCGTATATTGAATCTCATACTCAACCGCAAACATTAAGTTTACATAGTAATGAACAACAACATAGCATCAATAACAAGCAAGTTTAGATCAACATCTTGCAACAAAGTTTTTCTCTTATAACTGTCAAAACACAAAACATCAAAATATATTCATGATAGTTCAAAAATGAAAATTATGTTTATGAAGCATTTAAAATGCAATGAACAAATCATTGTAATAACCTATCCAACAACTCCTAACTTCAAATATGAAATTTATATAATACTGAAAACTCATATGTCAATACAATCAACTTCAATTGCTGAGAAATAGCATAGAGATAATTGTAAGTACATTATATAATATTTACACTTGCATCAAGGTTTTACATTTGATCTCTTTTTGAACATTAATTTCAGCCATTAAAATTTTATTTTCTTATCTCCAATTGTTGCCCACACGCTCTCACTTTTAATTATGAAAAGCTCAATTGCAAAACAATAAAGCTCATTGCCACAAACTACTTCCTCAATAGAGTGAAACTCCTTCATAACCTCTTCTATACTACATTCTTTTTTATTCCAACCACTTAATGTGCATTTCATTTACTCCTAGTAGAGACACTACTAACCAATTGATCTAAATATGAAAACAGTTATGCTCCCATTCCTAAACCTTTTTTTATCACTCTTTTGTGTACACTGTTAAACACTTTTCTCTTTCCACTATTACTACTAGGATTGCTACTGTTATTGGCAAAGTTTACACTAGTAACTATATCATTGATATCCTTTACAAAATTTGGTAAAGTATCATTCTCTAAATCACCACTACCTTTCTCTAGATATGGATTCTCATTAATAACATTCTTTCTCCTTTCACCTACATCATTATCATCAAAATTCAAACCTTGTGATAAAGCCCAAACATACTGACTAGTAGCTGACACGACGAAAAGATTGTTGTCTTCTCCCAAGTGAAGGAGTGTCAAAGTAATAAATAACCTGTCAAGACCGGGGTCGAACCACAAGGAGGTTAATTGTACAAATTATAAATACAATAATACAACAATAATAATAATAACAACAACAACAACAATAATAACAATAACAATAATAATAATAACAATAATAATAATAATAATAAAGAAAGAGAAGAAGATGAGAACTTTGAGATAGAATATTAATGTAACGATTTAAAAACAATAACAATAAATGTCAAGGTTAGAGGATCCACTAATGGTATGTCAAACAAGTATAGTATAAACTCTTATTAGTCAATTGGAAACCACACACAAAGGAGGTTCCAATCAGATTATAGATTGTTAACATGATTACATTAGTCATCTTATTCAATTAATGCTAATACTTGTAAATCTCGTCAAGCATTCATGATTATAACTTATGTTAACAACAAATCAAGTTCCTTTCATAGCTTAGGTGTCGGTTATACCATACAGTATGGGCTATGAAAGTGCCAAGCATTTGTTGTACCAAGTGTTATACAACATAAATCAAGATTAGTCATTTAAAAAGCAAAGTATTAAAGAGTGAACAAGATAACAAATACAAAACATGTTAGTATCAAACATTAAAGTCCATATTGAGTTTACACTATACTTATTCTTACACCATTATTGTAACCTTTTCACCTTGATATAATAAACTAAGCTAGACATAATGAAAGAAAGAAAAATAAATAAACAAAATAAGAACATAAATAAGATAAAAGTTAGCTAAGTAAATGAAAGGAAATGAAAGGAATGAACTTGATATTAATGAAAGTAAAGCATAAACATTACAAAAAATACAAAGAAAGAAAGCAAGAGCATGATCTTGATTTGGAGACCAAGATGCCTAAATGCATGGCAAATGCCTCCTTTTATTGGCCAAAATTGGGAACTATTGATTTGATGACTAATTGATGAGTGGGTGGCCAACTCTTGACTTAGTGACAATCCTTATCTTCTCTTGTCTGCCAAAAACATCATTGATAACATCAAAATTAGAGCCACTCGATAGATGAAAGTTGTAGGCAATTGTCTCAGCTTTCTTGTGTAAAACATTCAGCTCATTTGGACTTCTAGAACTCCAGATAAGGCCAAAATACTGAACAGTGCTCGGGCTGGAAGATAGATTGTCCAACTACTACCCTCTCCCCTTAACCAAAACGAGACATTGTCCTCAATGTTTAAAGGTAGAAAGATAGAGTATAGAAGATATCACCTGAAATAATGAACACTGACAAACCTGAAACACACTGAAACAAAAATAAGAAATAACAAAACACAAATATTATACTATTAATGAAACCAAAAGACACAAGTTTTTACAAAATAAAACTCAAATCGCAATTGTGATTGTGGCTCACATCTTCCCTTGGTTTTACGTCCAAGAACGGCTTAAATGCCCTCTATAGGTCGGGGATAAGCTTCCCATCCAGTTTTTTTAAAAACTGGCAAACAAAGTCTTTTTTAGTCAGATTCCCAAGACTGTGTCGAGCATGTTCTTTATGAAATAGTGGTTATAAATCATTAATTGCACGATGCTTATCTCGACTATGATGAGACTTAAGAATCAATAGAAGATTATCTAAAGACTCTATGTGTTTTGAAATAAATCCCACCTTTTGATAATTTTTACAGCTTTTGCAGGATGCATGTGATTCCTTGAATATGGTGGGCCAGTAAAATCCGCTTTGTAAGATTTCTACAGTCCTCTTTTTTGACGAGAAATGATCTCTACGTGCCTTAGAGTGATAAAATTTAATGAAATTACTTACCTCATTATTGGGAATGCATTTTTGAAATATTTGATCAGGACAATAATTGAATAAGTAAGGGTTATCCCAATAAAAGTTTTGCACATTGCTCAAAAATTTTCTTTTATCTTCAGTACTCCAATGAGCTGGCAAAAATCCTGAAGCAAGAAAATTGATATTTTTAGCAAACCAAGGCATTGAACTAAGAGAAAGTAGAGATTCATCAGGAAAGTAATCATCGATTGGTGTGATGTTGGGTGTCGAATCTGTTGTCACTTTTGATAAAAGATCCGCATCAACATTTCTAGTGCCTTTTTCATCCTTGACTTCTTCCTGATTGGTCATGGCATGAGAAGATGGAAGTGCTAGCAGGGAATCAGTCTTTTCTTTGCAATGTTCAGATTTAACCCCTTCCTTACCCTTAGAGATTGACTCATCATCTTTCTCACAAGGTTCAAGAATTGATTTTTGAATAACCTTACCACTATGAAGAGTGATGACTGATTTAACTTGATCCATGTGTTGACTTCCAGAACTACTTGCATTTGCATTGTATTACCCCTTGAGATTTTGCTGTGGTTAAGATGAAAACTTACCTTTCTCTTGAAAACTAAGAGCAGATGTGAATTTTGCAAGACTATCTTTAAAATCTGTTATGCTTTGAGCAAGTTGAGTGTTGATTGTCTCTTGCTTTTCAATGAATGCATACAAAGTTTCCTTAAAATTTCTTGTAGGAGGTGGAGCATAAAGAGGTGCATATCCATGATAATTTTGGAAATTATGGTGTGCTTGAAACGGTGGTTGTGAAGTTTGTGCATTGTTGTTCTCACTCTTCCAACTGAAATTTGGGTGATTCCTCCAACCAGGGTTGTATGTTTGGGAGTATGGGTTGTGGTTGGCCCTTTGAAAACTGTTTAAAGCATGGGCTTGTTCATGGAGACATTCTTTAAAAGAAGGCAAGGTTGGACAATCGTTGGTTGAGTGTTCATTTGTTTCACAGATTTGACACACAATGTTTTCAACAGATTTTAATTGACCACTCTTTTTCAATTCTAGTGCCTCGACTTTTCTAGCTAAAGATGCAAACTTGGCTTGAAGGTCATGATCTTCCCTAAGGTTGTACATACCTCCACTAGATGTATGAGGTTGAGTTTTACTCGGTGCCTCATAAGTACCCGCGGTGTCCCAATTTTGAGCATTTTCAGCTAACAAGTCTAAGTACTCCATTGCTTCATCAGGGTCTTTATCTTCAAAAGTTCCATTGCACATCAATTCAACCATTTGCCTATCTTTAGGTGTTAACCCTTCATAGAAATGTGAAACCAATCTCCATGTTTCAAAACCATGATGAGGGCAAGTACTAAGCAAGTCTCGATACCTATCCCAACATTGGTAAAATGTTTCTCCTGGTTTTTGAGTGAAAGTAGTGATTTGTCTTTTGAAAGAGTTTGTTCTATGAGATGGAAAAAACTTCTTTAAAAACTGTTGTTGCATTTCATCCCAAGCACGAATGGATCCTGGTCTTAAATTTTGTAGCCATGTTTTAGCTTTATCTTTTAATGAAAAAGGAAAAAGCTTTAATCTGATGGTGTTCATGCTACAATTTAAATTATTATATGTGTTGCACACCTCCTCAAATTCCCTTAAATGCAAGTATGGATTTTCCAATTCCAAACCATGAAAAGAAGGTAAAAGTTGAATAATACCTGGTTTAAAATTAAAATGAGATGCATC
>NW_011500196.1:145262-147081 GCF_000495115.2 Populus euphratica | reverse complement strand
GTGCCAGTTGCAAACATGAAAGTTGTGGGCAATTGTCTCAGCTTTCTTGTGTAAAAACTTCAGCTCATTTGGACTTCTAGAACTCCAGATATGGCCAAAATACCGAGCAGTGCTCGGGCTGGAAGACAGATTCGGGCTTCTTTGTTGTTGCTACAATTTGGACTTGAAAATGACCTTTTTAGATCTTGGGCTCCATATGAAAGTTGTAGGCTTATGTCTTACCTTTCCATTCATATAACGTAGACCTAAATCTGAGATCTATAGCTCCAGATATGACCCAATTACCGAATAGTGTTCCGGTTTGGATTGCACCAACATCTCTTTTCTAATTTTGGTCATCTCTTTGCCCTTGCAATTTAAGTTCTTAAAGTCATCAATCAATCCTTTCATTTATGTGATAGGCCTACATTTAAAATGAACATTTATCACAAATTAAAGGTATCTTATATTATTAGATATATTATTATAAAACATGCTTTAGTTAATGAGTTATTGATACTTCAAGTGCAAAATGATGATATAAAACCATGATAAAAATGCACTTTTAAGTACTAATCAGTAGCCACAATGTTCGTATACATTATATCATAACACAATGTTTTGTAATGAGGTGAGATAAAGGATTGATATTATACTAGAATTGAAATGTTTATACATACAAGGACAATCCAATTTGTCAGTTTATAACATGAAAGAAAATACAAATATTGACATATACAGTGGCAGTGCATTAAGAACATACATAAGAACATGGATTCAATTTTTTTTCTAGTTATAGCTAAACCTTAAAACATATAACTTAAAACAAAGATAATGAGTCTTGTAGTGTAGAATGTATCAAAATAGAGATAAGGAGTTTGTTGTGCTTTCTAGGAGACAAAGATGTTAGATCTTTTGTTTTTGAAAGAAAATAGAATGCCATAGCATCAAAAAAAAAAAAAGAATAAGGGAATGATTGTTGCAGCTATTGAAAATTTAAGTTCTCTGAAGTTTTTAAAATATATTCTCAAGAACATTACCTTGAACATCATCATTAATTTCAGTGTCCTATAATGTAGGATGTATCTCAACATAGATCAGGAGTTTGTTGTGCTTTTCAGTAAACAAAGATGTTAGATCTTTGGATTCTAAAACAAAACAGAATGCAAAAAATTAGAAAAAAAGAAAAAAAAATGAATGATTATTACGGATATTGGAAATTTGAGTTACTGTCTTCAATCATTTATAGGTTATGAAGAAGCATTATCACCATGAAAAGACTTGAAGAAGGTAGTAAATAAGGTATATGATTTGTGTTTAGAATGGAAATTTAGGTTAAAAATGGATAGTTTTTAGCCTGAATGATCTGTTGATGTACAATCCTAAAGGTTTCAATAATGAGATCTCCAATCGGCTACAAAGTGAGAGTGTATGCGGCTTATGAGAGATTGAAATGAGAGGGAAGAACATTAGAAAGAGTAGGAAAAAACAATGAGAGGAGAAAAGACCAAAATAAGGTTATTTTCAAAATTAAAAAATTAATTGTGTCTGTACAAGTGTTTAATTAGGGCTGTAAGTGTGTGTCAAGTTAAAAGCAAGTGTAGCTTGTTTTTACAAAACCCGTGATGGCAACACAGGTTATTGTGGGTTCCAGTAATTGATAAGTGTGATTTATAACTAATTAAATATCTTTAAATTATGATTTCATCTTGACGTGAAAGTTATACGTAAAAAACCACTTTATAAGTTAAAAAAATGTTATATAAACAAATATACTAACATATATATTTTATTTCATAATTAATATACAATTTATTATTATTATTATTATTATTATTAT
>NW_011500196.1:141155-143867 GCF_000495115.2 Populus euphratica | reverse complement strand
CTTTCATTTATGTGATAGGCCTGTATTTAAAATGAACATTTACCACAAATTAAAGTTATCTTATATTATTAGATATATTATTATAAAACATGTTTTAGTTAAGGAGTTATTGATACTTCAAGTGCAAAATGATGATATAAAACCTTGATAAAAATGCACTTTTAAGTACTAATAAAAGATCATTCAGATGTTGTGGTGATTATAGTTTGGATTGCATTTGCTATTAGAAAATTTCAAGCAGAAGTGTCCTCTTTGCAATTCCTGATTTCAATTCTTGGTTTTGCAGAATTAGCCTCTCCTCTTGACAGTAAAATTACTAGTGGTGAATAAGGGCAAAATGATCACTCTATATGCTAAGTTCAGTTTTAGAGATAGGCAAAGTTATTTCTTGATTTATTACTAATTTTTAATTTGATTGTTAGGTTGATAGAGATATGTAGAGCGTAGTTAGAAATTGCTAATCGGAGAAGTATGTTATTACTGTGGCGGTGAACATTTAGGGAGTGATCATTGGATTCTCAAAGAAAGCTTCAGTGGCGTGCTAGGTACCCTAATTAATTGGAGAGAGAGGATGGGTAAATTAGAACTATCTTTCATAAATTTTATGGATTGGAAAGGAAAACTTACTTATGAGAATTTGCTTTTTTATTTCTAGATCAATTACTTCAATGCCACTTCAATTACTAGAACCAAAGTGATATTCCACAACATGAACTTCTTTGTAAATCTTGTCAAGTTAATATAGAGAGTTAAGATGGGAGAAGAGAAAGAGAAAACTATGTTATTTCAATTATGAAAACTTTTGTATTCCATATGGGTTATGTCCCTTTATATATGATTAGAGGAGGCAGTTACTTTCTTCAGTAACTTTTCTCATAACTTGGACTAGGCTCATCCATCATAGGTGGACCAGGCTTAACCCAATAACCAACATCTCTCACTCACCTATAAAGGACTGAATCTTTCTAATACATTATACTTCAAACTTACACAAGAATTTTATGCTTGACGAACGAACTGTGTGACCTGAAGCATATAGTGAAAGGAGCTCCAATATATAAACCTAATATAGGCCATATAGGAGACATCAACCTCATAATTAATTATTCCTTAAAGTGTACTAATATACCCCAAGTATTTTTAGTTACACATGACTGAATATAATTCAATCGCTCAGGAATTTTATACTCAATCCATCCTTACAATTACAAGTATTCTAAATCATATCAAATCCATTCAAGTGATATGGTCCAGGCCGATGAATACAAGTAACAGGTGTAGAACTAAAATTACCCTTTCTTTTACTCTCATATCAATCAAATCTTAATTAACTCGTTTTCCTAAGAGTATTCCTTTAAGTCAAATCATTCCATGACTATAGGACATACCCCTAAAGTAGCAATCATTAATACATTACCTCATGATATAGTCAAAAGTCATAAAGGGTACGATTTTGAGATCTTAGATATTATCTTCAGGACTAATATAATAAAGAAGTAGGGATCCATTCTTTATTCCTATAATGGTCGCTAGCATATGTAGTATAAAATATATGCTATAGTGGAGCTTACTCTTTTCTTTTCTTAAGATAGAGTATATGTCGTTGATCTCGTTGTTATAGGAAAGACACTATACGACTCTTAGTCTTGTTAGCAATAACATACATTTCAAAATAGAAATTCTCATTTGCTTATTTTTCATTAATGATAGATGAATAATTTCATACTTGGCTTCAATCGTAATAGACACATGAATGGCGGGAATTCATTCATGCTGATTCTTTTATTTAAGAACCTCATTTTGGTCCCAGCCAAGGTGACTTTTTAATAATAATTTTGAGTTAAAATTGCTCTCATTGCGCCCAAGTCGCTTATTGAGCTTTAAAACTTAAATAGTTTCATCTCTACTCACTTTACAAATTCTAGAGGTGATTGCTCATGTGAATGAGTCAATCTAAGTCTATTGACATACTATAATAAATTGCACTATATGATACTTACAATATATTCATGAAACAAATAATGAATAAAATGATATTCTAATGGCATTTATTCATTACTCAATCACTATAAGCTTTTGTATGATCCTTAAAACTAATTATATTACTAATCACATTCTACATAAGCCAAGGGATCTCATATGTCTAATAAATGCATCCCTTACTATTGGTTTTGTGAGTGGATCTGCAATCACAGAATTTGTAGAAATGTGTTTTAGGATCACATATTGTTCAGTAATTACTTCTCTAATATAGTGATATGTCATCTTGATGTATTTGGTCTTTCCATGGTATTTTAAATCTTTGGCCACAACTATTGTAGCAGTGTGATTAATACTTAAAAGTGTATTTTTATCAAGGTTTTATATCATCATTTTTGCACTTGAAGTATCAATAACTCCTTAACTAAAGCATGTTTTATAATAATATATCTAATAATATAAAATACCTTTAATTTATGGTAAATGTTCATTTAAAATGCAGGCTGATCACATAAATGAAAGGATTGATTGATGAATTTAAGAATTGAAATTGAAAGGACAAAGAGATGGCCAAACTTAGAAAAGAGATGCTGGTGCAGCCCAAATCGAAACACTGTTCGGTAATTGGGTCATATATAGAGCTGTAGATCTCAAATTTAGGTCTACTTTATATGGATGGAAAGGTAAGACATAGGCCTACAACTTTTATATAGAGCCCAAGATCTAAAAAGG
>NW_011500196.1:121448-140023 GCF_000495115.2 Populus euphratica | reverse complement strand
TTATTATTATTATTATTATTATTATTACTGTTGTTGTTATTGTTGTTTTATAATTGTTGTTTATAATTTGTACAATTAACCTCCCTGTGGTTCGACCCCGGTCTTGCCGGGTTATTTATTACTTCGACACTCCTGCACTTGGGAGAAGACATCAATCTTTTAGTCGTGTCAAGTTTTTGGCGCCGTTGCCGGGGAGGGAAGTTCTTGTATAAATTATTGTATTTATTTTATTTTCTCTTTTCACTTTTCTTGTATATAACTTTGTTTCTTTTCTTTTGTTTTTTTTCCTTATTTTCTATTCCTACACGTGCATGAGAGTGTGGTCACGTACATTAAGTGGTAGACTTTGTAGGTTATCCTCATCATTTTTAGAAAATATGGCCGAAGAAGATAATCAATCACTTTATAATGAGAATAATGAGAATAACCGTGTTAGAACACTTAGAGACCATATGAATCCCACAAGAACAAGTGCACCATCATACATAGTTTTCCCTCCTAATGTATCTTATTTTAATTTTAAGCCGGATATTATTCAACTTTTACCTTCTTTTCATAGTTTAGATTTAGAAAATCCATACTTGCATTTAAGAAATTTGAGGAGGTCTACAACACGTATAATGACTCAAATTATAGCATGAACACCATCAGATTAAAGCTTTTTTCTTTTTCATTAAAAGATAAAGCTAAAATATGGCTACAAAGTTTGAGACCAGGATCCATTCGTGCTTGGGATGAAATGCAACAACAATTTTTAAGGAAGTTTTTCCCTTCTCATATAACAAACTATTTCAAAAGACAAATTACCACTTTCACTCAAAAACCAAGAGAAACATTTTACCAATGTTGGGATAGGTATCGAGACTTGCTCAATACGTGCCCTCATCATGGTTTTGAAATATGGAGATTGGTTTCATATTTTTATGAAGGGTTAACACCTAGAGATAGGCAAATGATTGAATTGATGTGCAATTGAACTTTGGAAGATAAAGACCCAGATGAAGTAATAGAGTGCTTAGACTTATTAACTGAAAATGCTCAAAATTGGGACATTAGAGGTACTTATGAGGCACCGAGTAAAACTCAACCTCATACATCTAGTGGAGATATATAGAACTTTAAGGAAGATCATGACCTCCAAGTCAAGTTTGTATCTTTAGCTAGAAAAGTCGAGACACTATAATTCAAAAAGAGTGGTCAATTAAAATATGTTCAAGACATTGTGTGTCAAATATGTGAAATAAATGAACACTTAACTAATGACTGTCCAACTTTGCCTTCTTTTAAGGAAAGTCTCCATAAACAAGCTCATGTTTTAAACAGTTTCCAAATGCCCAATTATAACCCATACTTGCAAACATACAACTCTAGTTGAATAAATCACCTAAATTTCAGTTGGAAAAGTGAAAAAATAATTCATAAACTTCACAAGCATCGTTTCAAGCACACCATAATTTCTAAAATTCTCATAGATATGCATCTCTTTATGCTCCACCTTTTAGAAGAAATCTCGAGGAAACACTGCATGCATTCATTGAAAAGTAAGAGACAATCAATACTCAACTTGCTCAAAACATGACAGATTTTAAAGATACTTTTGTAAAATTGACATATGTTCTTAGTTTCCAAGAGAAAGGTAGGTTTCCATCTCAAACACAACAAAATCCCAAGGGGCAATATAATGCAAATACAAGTGGTTCCGGAAGCCAACATATGGATCAAGTCAAATTAGTCACTACTTTTCATAGTGGTAAGGTTATTGAAAAACCCACTCTTGAACCTTGTGAAAAAGATGATGAGTCAATCTCTAAGGATAAGAAAGAGGTTGAATTTAAATATTACAAAGAAAAGACTGATTCCCCTTCAGCACTTCCATTTCCTCATGCTATAACCAAACAAAGGAAAGTCAATCACAACTCTGAAATCTTTAAAACTTTCAAACAGATAAGGATTAATATGCCTTTCTGGATACTATTAAATCGGTTTCTTCTTATACTAAATTTTTGAAAGATCTATGCACTATGAAGAGGAAACTGAATGTGAAAAAGAAAGCCTTTTTCACCAAACAAGTAAGTGTCATTCTTCAAAACAATAATGCTTTGAAATATAAAGACCCTGGTTGTCCTACAATTCCTTGCTTTATTGGAAAATATAAAATTGAAAGAGCCTTACTTGATCTTAGAGCTAGTGTTAATTTACTTCCATATTCAGTTTTTCAAAGTTTCAATCTAGGTGAGTTAAAACCAACATCTGTAACTCTTTTTCTTGCCTATAGATCTGTAAAAGTGCCTAGAGGAATAGTTGAAGATGTGTTAGTACAAGTTGATAAATTCATTTATCTTGTGGATTTTTTTTTCTTAGACACACAACCTATTAAAGCATGTAATTCATTTCCTGTTATTTTAGAACGTCCATTTCTTACTACTTCTAATGCATTGATTAATTGTAAGAATGGACTGATAAAACTATCATTTGAAAACATGACATTGGAGATGAATATTTTCAACATTTGCAAGCACCTGGAGATGATAATGATTTACAAGAAGTAGATCATATTGATGAATTAGTTTATGATCAACTTGAATCTACTTTAAGTAAAAATGAGTTGGAGGAATCTGAAGATTTGCAAATGATTTGTTCTGAGGAAGAAATCACGGATGAAAAACACACCGAAAATGTTGATGCGGATCTTTTGTCAAAAGTGACACTAAATTCGACATCTGACATCACACCAATCGATGATTAATTTCCTAACGAATCCTTATCTTCTCTTAGCCCAATGCCTTGGTATGATAAAAATATCAATTTTTTTACTTTAGGAGATTTGCCAGCTCATTAGAGTACCTAAGACAAAGAAAAGTTTTTGAACGAAGTGAAGAACTTTTATTGGGATGACCCTAACTTATTCAAATATTGTTCTAATTAAATATTTCAAAGATTCATTCCCGACAATGAGGTAAGTAGTGTGATTAAACTTTGTCATTTTAAAGTATGTGGGAGTTATTTCTCGTCAAAAAAGATAGCTGCAAAAATCTTTCAAAATGGATTTTATTGGCCTACCATGTTCAAGAATTCACATGCATTATGCAAAGCTTGTGAAAATTTTCAAAAGTCAGGATTTGTTTCAAAACATAAGGAATCTTTAGAAAATCTTTTATTGACTTTTGAGATATATCCTGGTGGAGATATACATAGTGCATTTTATGATTTATGACCCCATTTTTATAAAGTACATGATCGACTTAGTTTTGGAAATATGACTAAAAAAGGCCATGTTTACTAGTTTTTAAGAAAACTGGATGGGAAGCCTATCCCCGACTCATAAAGGGTGTTTAAGTCATTCTTGGACGTAAAACTAAGGGAAGATGTGAGCCACAATCATAACTATCTGTACATGTACATGCTTTTTCAAAAATAAATAAATAAAGAGTGTGTGTGTGTGTGTGTGTAAGACTCCAGCTGACCTATATATAGGTGGTATGATTGCCTTTTTAATTTTTCATCTATAAAATTCTTTCTTCCTTCCCTTCATTTCCACTCAACCCATACATTCAACAAATGTAGAAGTATATAGAAATGACAAGTTCCTTAGGTCATCACATAAAAAATATTTGTGTTTTTGGTGGATCTAGTCCTAGAAAAGAAAATGAGTTTTTAGAATCATCAAATCATCTTGGTCAGCTGCTAGCTGAGAGAAAGATTCATTTAGTGTATGGGGGAGGCAGTCTTGGGCTAATAGGAAGTGTGTCAATAGCTGTATTTTTAAGAGGTAGTCAAGTTTTGGGAGTCGTTCCCAAAGCTTTATCACAAGGGGACATCATTGGAAAAAAAAATTAGAGAGAAACTGCAGGTCTTCACAATGTCTACTTGAATGAATGTCATCTCTAACTATGTTGATGCCTTTATTGCCTTACTAGGTGGTGTAGGCACATTGGAAGAGATCTTTCATATCTCCTTTTAGGCTAAACTACACATTCACCATAAACCCATAGGTCTATTAAATTTTAATAGTTATTATGATAAGTTGTTGTCATTTCTTGATCATGCTATGGAACAAGAATTTCTAACATCTTCGGCACGACAAATCATAATCTCTGTTGCTACTGTTGAACAATTGATTGACCAACTACAATCTTTTATTCTTGTAATTGATCCCTCCACAAGTCGCATAAATTAGTCATCTAAGGAAAACCGTAAAAAGCTTAGATTGGATTTGAGCCTTCATTTGTGAATCTTTGTGTCTTTTGGTTTTATTATTATGTTTTGTTATTTCTTATATTTATTTAAGTGTGTTTTAGGTTTGTCAGTGTTTGTTATTTCAGGTGATGTCTTCTATACTCTATCTTTCTACGTTAGGACATTGAGGACAATGTCTTGTTTTGGTTGAGGGGAGAGGGTAATAGCTGATATTAAAAAAAAAACTAATTGTGTTTTTTTTTCATAAACCATTTGCAAACTGTTGTTACTAAGATGACAGAGTAAGGAGGAATTTTATTGACTCTTGAGATGAATCTTGGTTAACATTTTTCAATGGTTATTTGCAATATTCATAACAAGGTCTATCAAAATACTTCTTGAAATATTTAGGTTTACAAACTCTCGCATTGTTATCACTTAATTCTGCTCATATACTCATTCAACATGTATTTTTAAACCTTAATTTTCACACACACACTTTAACATATGATTGTGGGTTGCACATTCGATTACTATATTATTTATGTTATTTTGTTAAAGGTAACAACTAAGGGAAATGGATAGTATATAATTTTTTTAAAAAAAAAAACAAAAAAAGGGCAAAAAAAATGATGATAATAAAAATATAGATAAGTTTGGTTTCGTAGCCTTCCTAACCTAAGCAATTAACCTAAGCAATTAAGCCCGAATGGGTGTTTTAACATTAATACTCTAAAGTCTACTGACTTGAGAGCTATTGGCCTAATACTTGTTACATAGATTGAGGAGAAAAGCTTAAGGGAATCAAACATTGCACTATCTACGTATTAGTATCTGCAACCCGAGTTACTAAGCTCATAGGGGTGTCTCAACGCCTAATGCCCTAAGCCCAAGTGGTTTGAGAGTCGTTAGCCGAAAGCTCGTTACATGGGTTAAAGATGCATTGTGTTTTAAGTTACATGTATATATATTAAAAAAAACAAAAAAATAAGGAAAAAAATCTCAACCCAAGAAAGTTAACCTTAAACATTAGAACAAAAATTTTGTTTTCTTCCAAGTAAAGCCCCATAACTTATGTTGATATATTGAGTACAAAAAAAAGGTTTATTAATATCTTGTTTAAGAGGTATTGAGCAGATATATAAATTTAATGAGAGTTTGTTTATTTGGATAAATTAATGGAAGTTGAATGATGAATACCTTATTTTATGGAATTTGCATTTTTTTTTTCTATTTTAACGATTTGATTCCTAGGGACTAGTAATAAGCTGGTCTCGTGTGATTAGTACTTAGAAGTGCATTTTTATAAAGGTTTTATATCATCATTTTGTACTTAAAGTATCAATAACTCCTTAACTAAAACATGTTTTATAATAACATATCTAATAATATAAGATACCTTTAATTTATGGTAAATATTCATTTTAAATGCAGGCCTATAACATAAATGAAAGGATTGATTAATGAGTTTAAGAACTGAAATTGAAAGGATAAAGAGATGGCCAAACTTAGAAAAGAGATGCTAATGCAGTCCAAACCAGAAAACTATTCGGTACTTGGGTCATACCTGGAGCTGTAGATATTGGATTTAGGTCTACTTTATATGGATGGAAATGTAAGATATAGGCCTACAACTTTCATATGGAGCCTAAGGTTTAAAAAAACAATTTTCAAGTTCAAATTGTAGCAACAACAAAGAAGTCTGAATCTATCCTATAGCCAGAATATTGTTCAGTGTTTGACCCATATCTAGAGTTCTAGGAGTCCAAATGACCTTCATTTTTTTCCTGAAAGGCTGAGACAATTTCCTATAACTTTTATAAGTGGTTCCAATTCTAACGTTATCAATGACCTTTTGAGCAGAAAAGAGAAGATAAGAATTGTCACCAAGTCAAGAGTTGGCCACCCACCCATCAATTAGTCATCAAATCAATAATTTCCAATTTTGGCCTATAAAAAGAGGTATTTCCCATGCATTTAAGCATCTTGGTTTGCAGATCAAGATCATGCTCTTGCTTTCTCTCTTTGTATTTTTGTAATGCTTAAGTTTTCCTTTCATTAATATCTTATTCATGCCTTTCATTTCCTTTCCTTTACTTAGTTAACTTTTATCTTATTTATGTTTTTTATTTTCTTTATTTATTTTTATTTTCTTTATTTTATGTCTTTCATTTCCTTTCATTTTCTTAGTTAACTTTTATCTTATTTATGTTTTTATTTTGTTTATTTATTTTTCTTTCTTTCATTATGTCTAGCTAAGTTAGTTATGTCAAGGTGAAAAGGTTACACTAATGGTGTAAGAATAAGTATAGTGTAAACTCAACATGGACCTTAATGTTTGATACTAACATGTTTTGTATTTGTTATCTTGTTCACTTTTAATACTTTGCTTGTTAAATTATTAATCTAGATTTATCTTGTATAACACTTGGTACATCAAATGCTTGACACTTTTATAGCACAAACTATATGGTATAACCAACACATATGCTATAAAAGGAACTTGATTTGTTATTAACATAAGTTATAATCATAAATGCCTGACAAAATTTACAAGTATTAGCATTAATCGAATAAGATAACCAATGCAATCATGTTAACAATTTATAATCTGATTGGAACCTCCTTTGTGTGTGGTTTTCAATTGAATAATAAGAGTTTATACTATACCTGTTTGATATACCATTAGTGGATCCATTAACCTTGACATTTGTTGTTATCATTATTTAATCCTTACATTAATCTTTCATTCCAACGTTGATTAGTACTTAAAAATGCATTTTTATCATGGTTTTATATCATCATTTTGCACTTGAAGTATCAATAACTCCTTAACCAAAGCATATTTTATAATAATATATCTAATAATATAAGATACATTTAATTTGTGGTAAATGTTCATTTTAAATGCAGGCCTATCACATAAATGAAAGGATTGATTGATGACTTGAAGAACTTAAATTGCATGGATAAAGAGATGGTCAAACTTAGAGAAGAGATGTCGGTGCAATCCAAACCGGAACACTGTTCGGTAATTGGGGCCAAACTTAGAAAAGAAATATCGGTGCAATCCAAACCGGAATACTATTCGGTAATTGGGTCATATCTGGAGCTGTAGATCTTAGATTTAGGTCTACTTTATATGGATGGAAAGGTAAGACATAGGCTTACAACTTTCATATGGAGCCCAAGATCTAAAAAAGCCATTTTCAAGTCTAAATTGTAGCAACAACAAAGAAGTCTGAATCTGTCTTCTAGCCCGAGCACTATTCAGTATTTGGCCCATATCGGGAGTTCTAAAAGTCCAAATGAGCTGAAGGTTTTACACAAGAAAGCTGAGACAATTGCCTACAACTTTCATGTTTACAACTGGCTCCAATTTTGACGTTATCAATGACGTTTTGGGCAGACAAGAGAAGATAAGGATTGTCACCAAGTCAAAAGTTGGTCACCCACTTATCAATTAGTCATCAAATCAATAGTTCCCAATTTTGGCCTATAAAAGGAGGCATTTTCCATGCATTTAGGCATCTTGGTTTCCAGATCAAGATCATGCTCTTCCTTTCTCTCTTTGTATTTTTTGTAATGTTTATGCTTTGCTTTCATTAATATCAAGTTTATGCCTTTCATTTCCTTTCCTTTACTTAGTTAACTTTTATGTTCTTATTTTGTTTATCTATTTTGCTTTCTTTCATTATGTCTAGCTAAGTTAGTTATGTCAAGGTGAAAAGGTTACACTAATGGTGTAAGAATAAGTATAATGTAAACTTAATATGGACCTTAATGTTTGATACTAACATGTTTTATATTTGTTATCTTGTTCACTCTTTAATACTTTGCTTGTTAAATGACTAATCTTGATTTATGTTGTATAACACTTGGTACAACAAATGCTTGGCACTTTCATAGCCCATAATGTATGGTATAACCGACACCTGAGCTATGAAAGGAACTTGATTTGTTGTTAACATAAGTTATAATCATGAATGCTTGACGAGATTTACAAGTATTAGCATTAATTGAATAAGATGACTAATGTAATCATGTTAACAATATATAATCTGATTGGAACCTCCTTTGTGTGTGGTTTCCAATTCAATAATAAGAGTTTATACTATACTTGTTTGATATACCATTAGTGGAACCTCTAACCTTGACATTTGTTATTATTATTGCTTAATCCTTACTAGTAGTAGTAGTAGTAGTAGTAGTAGTAGTAGTAGTAGTAGTAGTAGTAGTAGTAGTAGTAGTAGTAGTAGTAGTAGTAGTAGTAGTAGTAGTAGTAGTAGTAGTAGTAGTAGTAGTAGTAGTAGTAGTAGTAGTAGTAGTAGTAGTACTAATAATAATAATAATAATAATAATAATAATAATAATAATAAAGAAAAAGAAGGAGAAGAAGAAGAAGAAGATGAGAACTTTGAGATGGAATATTAATGTAACGATTAAACAATGATAATAACAAATGTCAAGGTTAGAGGTTCCACTAATGGTATATCAAACAAGTATAGTATAAACTCTTATTATTGAATTGGAAACCACACACAAAGGAGGTTCCAATCAGATTATATATTGTTAACATGATTACATTAGTCATCTTATTCAATTAATGCTAATACTTGTAAATCTCGTCAAGCATTCATGATTATAACTTATGTTAACAACAAATCAAGTTTCTTTCATAGCTCAGGTGTCGGTTATACCATACATTATGGGCTATGAAAGTGCCAAGCATTTGTTGTACCAAGTGTTATACAACATAAATCAAGATTAGTCATTTAACAAGCAAAGTATTAAAGAGTGAACAAGATAACAAATATAAAACATGTTAGTATCAAACATTAAAGTCCATATTAAGTTTACATTATACTTATTCTTACACCATTAGTGTAACCTTTTCACCTTGACATAACTAACTTAGCTAGACATAATGAAAGAAAGCAAAATAGATAAACAAAATAAGAACATAAAAGTTAACTAAGTAAAGGAAAGGAAATGAAAGGCATAAACTTGATATTAATGAAAGCAAAGCATAAACATTACAAAAAATACAAAGAGAGAAAGGAAGAGCATGATCTTGATCTGGAAACCAAGATGCCTAAATGCATGGCAAATGCCTCCTTTTATAGGCCAAAATTGGGAACTATTGATTTGATGACTAATTGATGAGTGGGTGGCCAACTCTTGACTTGGTGACAATCCTTATCTTCTCTTGTCTGCCCAAAACGTCATTTATAACGTCAAAATTGGAGCCACTTGAAAACATGAAAGTTGTAGGCAATTGTCTCAGCTTTCTTGTGTAAAACATTCAGCTCATTTGGACATCTAGAACTCCAGATATGGCCAAAATACTGAATAGTGCTCGGGCTGGAGGACAGCTTCGGGCTTCTTTGTTGTTGCAATAATTTGGACTTGAAAATGGCATTTTTAGATCTTAGGCTCCATATGAAAGTTGTAGGCCTATGTCTTACCTTTCTATCCATATAAAGTAGACTTAAATCTAAGATCTATAGCTCTAGATATGACCCAATTACCGCACAGTGTTCCGGTTTGGATTGCACTGACATCTCTTTTCTAATTTTGGGCATCTTTTTGCCCTTGCAATTTAAGTTCTTAAAGTCATCAATCAATCCTTTTTCTAAGTTTGGCCATCTCTTTATCCTTGCAATTTAAGTTCTTCAAGTCATCAATCAATCCTTTCATTTATGTGATAGGCCTGCATTAAAAATAGACATTTACCATAAATTATAGGTATCTTATATTATTAGATATATTATTATAAAACATGCTTTAGTTAAGGAGTTATTGATACTTCAAGTGCAAAATGATGTTATAAAACCTTGATAAAAATGCGCTTTTAAGTATTAATCACACACCCCAACCAGCTTATTACTAGTCCCTAGTAATCAAAGCATTAAAATAGAAAAACAATTTGCAAATTCCACAAAGTAAGGTATTCATCATTTAACTTCCATTAATCTATCCAGATAAACAAACTCTCGTTAAATTTATATACCTGCTCAATACCTCTTAACAAGATATTCATAAACCTTTCTTTTGTGCTCAATGTATCAACACATAATTATGGGGCTTTTCTTGGAAGAAAACAAAATTTTTGTTCTAATGTTTAAGGTTAACTTCCTTGGGTTGGGATTATGATTTTTGTCTTTTTTTTCTTCCTTTTGTTTTAAATATATATACATATAATTTAAAAACACCATACATCTTTAACCCATGTAACGAGCTTTCGGCTAATGACTCCCAGACCAGTTGGTCTTATGGCATTAGGTGTTAAGACACCCCTACGAGCTTAATAACTCGGGTCGCAGATACTGATATGTAGATAGTGCAATGTTTGATTCCCTTAAGCTTTTCTTCTCAACTCATGTAACAAGCGTTGGGCCAATAGCTCCCAAGTCAGTTGACTTTAGGGTATTAGGTGTTAAGACACCCCTTTGGGCTTAATTGCTTAGGTTAGGGAGGCTACGAAACCAAACTTATCTACATTTTTATTATTATCATCATTTTTTTCTTTTTTTTTTCTTTAATTATATACAATCCCTTTCCCTTACTTGTTACCTTTAACAAAAGAACATAAATAATGTAATAATCCACTATGCAACCCACAATCATATGTTAAAGTGTGTGTGTGTAAATTAAGGTTTAAGAATACATGTTAAATAAGTATATGAGCAGAATTAAGTGATAACAATGCGAGAGTTTGTAAACCTGAATATTTCAAGAAGTATTATAATAGACCTTGTTAAGAATGGTTACTAAGATGCGTCTCAAAAGTCACTTTAACAAAAGAGCTCATTTACTCTGCCATCCTAGTAACAACAATTATGCACATGCTTTATGAAATGAAAAACAATTTTTTTTATCAACTACTACCCTCTCCCCTTAACCAAAACGAGACATTGTCCTCAATGTTTAAAGGTAGAAAGATAGAGTATAGAAGATATCACCTAAAATAACGAACACTAACAAACCTGAAACACACTAAAACAAAAATAAGAAATAACAAAACACAATAATAAAACAAAACAACACAAAAATTACAAATGAAGAGTCAAATCTAATCTAAGCTTTTTACGGCTTTCCTTAGATGACCAATTACAGGAATGAAAGATTGTAATTGGTCAATCAATTGTTCAACAGTAGCAGCAGAGATTATGATTTGTCTTGCATAAGATGTTAGAAATTTCTGTTCCATAGCATGATCAAGAAAAGACAACAACTTATCATAATAATCATTAACATTTAACAAACCTATGGGTTTATGGTGAATGTGCAGTTGAGCCCAAGAGGAAATATGAAAGATCTCTTCCAATGTGCCTAAACCACTTGGTAAAGCAATGAAGGCATCAACATGGTTAAATATTGCATCCATTCGAGCCGACATTGTGGAGACCTGAAGTTCCTCTCCAATTGTTTTTCCAATGATGTCCCCTTGTGCTAAAGCTTCGGGGACGACCCCTAAAACTTGACTACCTCCCAAAAATACAGCTATTGACACACCTCCCATTAACCCAAGACTGCCTCCCCCATACACTAAATGAATCTTTCTCTCAGCTAGCACTTAACCAAGATGATTTGCTGATTCTAAAAACTCATTTTCTTTCCCAAGACTAGATCCACTAAAAACACAAATATTTCTTATATGATGACTTGAGGAACTTGCCATTTCTACATACTTCTGTCTTTGTTGAATGTATGGGTTGAGTAGAAATGAAAGGAAGGAAGAGAGGGTTTTATAGATGAGAAATTAGAAAGGAAATCGTAACACCTATATGTAGGCCAGCTGGAGTCTCACTCTCTCTCTCTCTCTCTTTATTTATTTATTTATTTATTTACTTTTGAAAAAGCATGTGCATGTACAGGTAGTTGTGATTGTGGCTCATATCGTCCCTTGGTTTTACGTCCAAGAATGGCTTAAACGCCCTCTATGGGTCGGGGATAGGCTTCCCATCCAGTTTTCTTAAAAACTGGCAAACAGGGTCTTTTTTAGTCAGATTTCTAAGACTAAGTCGATCATGTTCTTTATGAAATAGTAGCCATAAATCATGAATTACACGATGCACATCTCCACTAGGATGCGTCTCAAGAGTCCATAGAAGATTATCTAAAGACTCCTTACTCAGGCCATCCTTAATGAATTGTATTTTATCTTCACGGTTTATAGATACCATTCCTAAAGAACGACATTGTGTATTACAAGTCCATCTAGCACATCGATGACAGACTTCTAGTCGTTTTGCACGACGTTTCTTTGCAAAAGTGCTTTTACCTGTTCCAGGCATGTATGAAATAAAGAAATTAGAGGACTCACCTGATAATCGGACCTTTGCTTCGATCAACCAGCGAATATCTTCAGGAATTCCATGATTCATTAACAATCTCAATCTTGCACATCTAGCACGATAAATTTTTGTAATCGCATTCTAAGGCAGAGCGGGAAATACTTTTTCAATTTTTCAAGATTAGTGTCCATTTTCAAATGAGAATTGGAAGAGAGATTCAAAGAATTGCACAAATATATACACAGATATCAGTTATTGTGGGAAACTGAAAGAACCGACTTAAGTCACGGAGTACCGTTATCCGCCATTTGACCGGGGTGAGAGAAACTAGCAAAAATTACTCAAAAAGAAAAAAAAATCAATCTTTATATACAGGATCACCCAATTCAATAGAGTCAAGTTCAACTGAAAAATTGTCAAAGTAAACTTTCAGACGATGTCCATTTACCTTGAAAACATTGCCATTCTTTGGATTCTCGATGTCATAGGCCCCATATGGATACACATGTTTCACAATAAAAGGACTGCTCCATCTTGATCTTAATTTTCCAGGAAATAAATGCAGTCAAGAATTATAAAGCAAGACTTTTTGACCAACATTTAATGTTTTTCTCAGTATTTTTTTGTCATGAAACTCTTTAATTCTTGCTTTATGAATTCTTGAATTTTCATATGCATCATTTCTTATTTCCTCAAGCTCATTTATTGTAATTTTCGCAGTTGACTAGCATCATCCAGATTTGAATTGAAAGCTTTAATAGCCCAATAAGCTTTATGTTCAAGTTCCACAGGCAAGTGACAAGGTTTTCTATAGACTAGTCTATAAGGTGACATACCTAATGATGTTTTATAAGCAGTTCGATAAGCCCAAAGTGCATCATTAAGTCTTAAAGACCAGTCTTTCCTATTAGGGTTCACTATTTTCTCCAAAATATGTTTGATCTCCCTATTAGCAAGCTCTACTTGTCCACTTGTTTGAGGGTGATAAGGGGTGCCAACTTTGTGTGTGATTCCATATTTCTTCATTAAAGACTCAAATGGCTTGTTGCAGAAATGTGTTCCACCATCACTTATTATGGCTCGAGGGACTCCAAATCGACTCAAAATATTTTCTTTCAAAAACTTTATCATTGTTTTGTGATCATTGTTTCGACTTGGAATTGCCTCTATCCATTTTGAAACATAATCTATTGCAACTAATATGTATAAGAAACCAAATGATGGAGGGAATGGACCCATGAAATCTATACCCCAGTAGTCAAAGATCTCAATGACAATAATAGGATTTAAAGGCATCATGTGACGTTTTGAAATAGATCCTAACTTTTGACAATTTTCACAAGACTTGCAGAATGTATGTGAGTCTTTGAACATGGTGGGCCAATAAAATCCACTTTGTAAGATTTTTGCAATTGTCTATCTTGACGAGAAATGGCCCCCACATGCCTCAGAATGACAAAATTTAATGACACTACTTACCTCATTGTCAGGAATGCATCTTCGAAATATTTGATCCGGACAATATTTGAATAAATAAGGATCATCCCAATAAAAGTTCTTCACTTCGTTCAAGAACTTTCTTTTATCTTGGGTACTCCAATGAGCTGGCAATTGTCCTGAAACAAGAAAATTGACAATATTAGCAAACCAAGGCATTGTAGAGATAGAAAGTAAAGATTCATCGGGAAAGTAGTCATCGATTGGTGTGATGTCAGTTTTCGAATCTGTTGTCAATCTTGACAAGTGATCTGCTACAACATTTTCGCTGCCTTTCTTATCTTTGATTGTGATATCAAATTCTTGAAGTAATAAAATCCACCGCATCAATCTAGCCTTAGAATCTTTCTTAGAAAGAAGATATTTCAATGCTGCATGATCACTAAAAACAACAACAGGTGAGCCAACAAGATAAGATCTGAAATTTTCACATGCAAATACTACTACAAGTAATTCTTTTTCAGTGGTGGTATAATTCGTTTGAGCATTATTTAAAGTTTTACTTGCATAGTAAATTACATAAGGTTTCTTATCTTTTCTTTGTCCCAAAACAGCACCTACGACATAATCACTAGCATCACACATTATTTCAAAAGGTAATGACCAATCAGGAGGTTGAATGATAGGAGCACAAGTAAGCAAGTTTTTAAGTTTAACAAAGGCTTCTTCACAATGTTCAGTCCATTCAAAAATAGTATCCTTTGTTAGAAGGTTACTTAAAGGCTTAGATATTAGACTAAAATCTTTGATGAAACTTCTATAAAAACCAGCATGTCCTAGGAATGATCTAACATCTTTAAGAGATTTTGGTGTTGGCAAGTTTGCAATTAACTCGATTTTAGATTTGTCAACCTCAATTCCTTTTGATGAAACAATGTGACCAAGTACAATGCCATTTGTTACCATAAAATGACATTTTTCCCAATTCAGCATAAGATTCTTCTCTTCACACCTGGTCAAAACCTTTTCTAAGTTAGTCAAACAATCATCAAATGAATCGCTAAAAACAGAAAAATCATCCATGAAAATCTCAAGAAAATGTTCAACCATATCACTAAATATACTAAGCATGCATCTTTGAAATGTGGCTGGTGCATTACATAATCCAAAAGGCATCCTACGATATGCAAAAGTACCAAATGGACATGTGAAAGTAGTCTTCTCTTGATCTTCCAATGCAATTTCAATTTGGTTGTAACCCGAATAGCCATCTAGGAAACAATAAAATTCATGACCTGTAACTCTTTCTAGGATTTGATCCATGAAAGGTAAAGGAAAATGATCTTTTCTAGTCATTGAATTAAGTTTCCTATAGTCAATGCACATGCGCCAACTAGTAACAGTTCTAGTGGGAATTAACTCATTGTTCTCATTTGTTATCACAGTGACTCCAGACTTTTTGGGTACAACTTGGGTAGGACTTACCCATTTGCTGTCAGAAATAGGATAAATGATTTCATTATCTAGAAGCTTAATGACTTCATTTTTCACTACTTCTTTCATATTAGGATTTAGCCTTCGTTGCATTTCTCTAGAGGGTTTAGCATTTTCCTCTAAATAAATTCTGTGTGTACAAATCAAAGGACTAATTCCTTTTATATCAGCTATGGTCCATCCTAATGCATTTTTGTGCATTTTCAGAGTTTGTAATAACTTACCTTCTTGATGTGTATTAAGTTTGGAAGAGATTATTACCAGAAAAGTTTCATTTTCTCCCAAAAATGAGTATTTGAGATTGGATGGCAACAGTTTCAAATCAGGTTTTGGTGGTTGAACACTTGAAGGTATGGATTTAATTGATCGTGGTGGCAATTCCTCAATTTGTGGCCTCCAATTACTTGTCTTTGATTCTTCCTGAAAATAAATCATTTGCAAATCATCAGATTCATCAATCTCAATTTCACTGGAAGTGGTTGGAAATTGATCATGAATTAATTTTTCAGTAAAGTCCACTTCCTGTAAATCATTATCATCTCTAGGTTGCTTACAAATGTTGAAAATATTCATCTCCAATGTCATGTTTCCAAATGATAGCTTCATCAGTCCATTCCTACAATTAATCAATGCATTAGAAGTTGCAAGAAATGGACGTCCTAAAATAACAGGAAATGAATTACATACTTCAATAGGTTGTGTGTCCAAGACAATAAAATCCACAGGATAAATGAATTTATCGACTTGTACTAACACATCTTCAATTATTCCTCTAGGCACTTTTATAGATCTATCGGCAAGTAAAAGAGTTATAGAAGTTGGTTTTAACTCACCTAGATTGAGACTTTGAAAAACTGAATATGGAAGTAAATTCACACTGGCACCAAGATCAAGTAAGGCTCTTTCAATTTTATGCTCTCCAATAAAGCAAGAAATTATAGGACAACCAGGGTCTTTATATTTCAAAGCATTATTGTTATGAAGAATAGCACTTACTTGTTCAACTAGAAAAGCTTTCTTTTTCACATTCAGTTTCCTCTTCACAGTGCATAGATCTTTCAAAAATTTAGCATAGGAAGGAACCTGTTTAATAGCATCCAGCAAAGGTATATTGATCCTTACCTATTTGAAAATTTCAAAAATTTCAGAGTTGTGATTGACTTTCCTTTGTTTGGTCATGGCTTGAGGAAATGGAAGTGCTAGCGGAGAATCAATCTTTTCTTTGTAATTTTCAGATTCAACCCCTTCCTTACCCTCAGAGATTGACTCATCATCTTTCTCATAAGGTTCAAGAGAGGGTTTTTCAATAACCTTACCACTGCGCAGAATAGTGACTGATTTGACTTAATCCATGTGTTTGCTTCCGGAACTACTTGCATTTGCATTGTATTGCCCCTTAGGATTTTGTTGTGGTTGAGATGAAAACTTACCTTTCTCTTGAAAACTAAGAGCAAATGTGAATTTTGCAAGAGTATCTTTAAAATCTGTCATGTTTTGAGCAAGTTGAGTATTAATTGTCTCTTGCTTTTCAATGAATGCATGCAATGTTTCCTCAAGATTTCTTCTAGAAGGTGGAGCATAAGGGGGTGCATATCCATGAGAATTTTGGAAATTGTAGTGTGCTTGAAACGGTGGTTGTGAAGTTTGTGCATTGTTGTTCTCACTCTTCCAACTGAAATTTGGGTGATTTCTCCAACCAGAGTTGTATGTTTGGGAGTATGGGTTGTGGTTGGCCCTTTGGAAACTGTTTAAAGTATGGGCTTGTTCACAGAGACATTCCTTAAAAGAAGGCAAGGTTGGACAATCGTTGGTTGAGTGTTCATTTGTTTCACAGATTTGACACATAATGTTTTCAACAAATTTTAATTGACCACTCTTTTTCAATTCTAGTGCCTCGACTTTTCTAGCTAAAGATGCAAACTTGGCTTGAAGGTCATGATCTTCCCTAAGGTTGTACATACCTCCACTAGATGTATGAGGTTGAGTTTTACTCGGTGCCTCATAAGTACCCGCGGTGTCCCAATTTTGAGCATTTTCAGCTAACAAGTCTAAGTACTCCATTGCTTCATCAGGGTCTTTATCTTCAAAAGTTCCATTGCACATCAATTCAACCATTTGCCTATCTTTAGGTGTTAACCCTTCATAGAAATGTGAAACCAATCTCCATGTTTCAAAACCATGATGAGGGCAAGTACTAAGCAAGTCTCGATACCTATCCCAACATTGGTAAAATGTTTCTCCTGGTTTTTGAGTGAAAGTAGTGATTTGTCTTTTGAAAGAGTTTGTTCTATGAGATGGAAAAAACTTCTTTAAAAACTGTTGTTGCATTTCATCCCAAGCACGAATGGATCCTGGTCTTAAATTTTGTAGCCATGTTTTAGCTTTATCTTTTAATGAAAAAGGAAAAAGCTTTAATCTGATGGTGTTCATGCTACAATTTAAATTATTATATGTGTTGCACACCTCCTCAAATTCCCTTAAATGCAAGTATGGATTTTCCAATTCCAAACCATGAAAAGAAGGTAAAAGTTGAATAATACCTGGTTTAAAATTAAAATGAGATGCATCAGGAGGAAAAACTATGCATGATGGTGCACTTGTTCTTGTGGGATTCATGTGGTCTCTAAGTGTTCTAGCACGGTTATTCTCATTATTCTCATTATGAAGTGATTGATTATCTTCTTCGGCCATATTTTCTGAAAATGATGAGGATACCCTACAAAGTCTACCACTTGATGTACGTGACCACACTCTCATGCACGTGTAGGAATAAAATAAAAAGAAGAACAACAAAGCAAAAGAAGGAGGAAGAAAACAAAATAAAAAGAAACAAAAGAAAAGAAACAAAGTTATATACAAGAAAAGTGAAAAGAGAAAATAAAATAAATACTATAATTTATACAAGAACTTACCTCCCCGGCAACGGCGCCAAAAACTTGACACGACTAAAAGATTGATGTCTTCTCCCAAGTGCAGGAGTGTCGAAGTAATAAATAACCCGGCAAGACCGGGGTCGAACCACAGGGAGGTTAATTGTACAAATTATAAACAACAATTATAAACAATAATTATAAACAACAACAATAATAATAGAAGCAATAATAATACTAATAATAATAGTAGTAGTAGTACTAATAATAATAATAATAATAATAATAATAATAATAA
>NW_011500196.1:100836-120378 GCF_000495115.2 Populus euphratica | reverse complement strand
ACTAGGGACTAGTAATAAGTTGGTTGGGGGGTGTGATTAGTACTTAAAAGTGCATTTTTATCAAGGTTTTATATCATCATTTTGCATTTGAAGTATCAATAACTCCTTAACTAAAATATGTTTTATAATAATGTATCTAATAATATAAGATACCTATAATTTGTGGTAAATGTCTATTTTTAATGCAGGCCTATCACATAAATGAAAGGATTGATTGATGAATTTAAGAACTGAAATTGAAAGGACAAAGAGATGACCAAACTTAGAAAAGAGATGCTGGTGCAGTCCATGCTGGAATATTGTTCGGTAATTGGGTCATATCTAGAGCTATAGATCTCAGATTTAGGTCTACTTTATATGGATGGAAAGGTAAGACATAGGTATACAACTTTCATATGGAGCCCAAGATCTAAAAAGGTCATTTTCAAGTCCAAATTGCAGCAACAACAAAGAAGTCCGAATTTGTCTTCCAGCCCGAGCACTATTCAGTATTTGGCCCATATCTGGAGTTCTAGAAGTCCAAATGAGCTGAATGTTTTACACAAGAAACCTGAGACAAGTTCCTACAACTTTCATGTTTTCAAGTGGCTCTAATTTTGACGTTATCAGTGATGTTTTGGGCAGATAAGAGAAGATAAGGATTGTCACCAAGTCGAGAGTTGGTCACCCACTCATCAATTAATCATTAAATCAATAGTTCCTAATTTTGGCCTATAAAAGGAGGCATTTGCCATGCATTTAGGCATCTTGGTTTCCGGATTAAGATCATGCCCTTGCTTTCTCTCTTTGTATTTTTTGTAATTTTTATGCTTTGCTTTCATTAATATCAAGTTTATGCCTTTCATTTTCTTTCCTTTACTTAGTTAACTTTTATCTTATTTATGTTCTTATTTTGTTTATCTATTTTTCTTTCTTTCATTATGTCTAGCTAAGTTTATTATGTCAAGGTGAAAAGGGTATACTAATGGTGTAAGAATAAGTATAATGTAAACTTAATATGGACTGTAATGTTTGATACTAACATGTTTTGTATTTGTTATCTTGTTCACTCTTTAATACTTTGCTTGTTAAATGTCTAATCTTGATTTATGTTGTATAACACTTGGTACAACGAATGCTTGGCACTTTCATAGTTCATATTGTATGGTATAACCGACAACTGAGTTATGAAAGGAACTTGATTTATTGTTAACATAAGTTATAATCATGAATGCTTGACGAAATTTACAAGTATTAGCATTAATCGAATAAGATGACTAATGTAATCATGTTAACAATCTATAATCAGACTGGAACCTTCTTTGTGTGTGGTTTCCAATTGAATAATAAGAGTTTATACTATACTTATTTGACATACCATTAGTGGATCCTCTAACCTTGACATTGTTTGTTATCATTATTTAATCCTTACATTAATTTTCCATCTCCAAGTTCTCATCATCTTCTTCTTCTTCTCTTTCTTTATTATTATTAGTACTACTACTACTACTACTACTATTATAGTTGTTGTTGTTATTGTTATTATTGTTGTTATTGCTATTATTGTTGTTTATAATTTGTACAATTAGCCTCCCTGTGGTTCGACCTCGGTCTTGCCGGGTTATTTATTACTTTGACACTCCTGCACTTGGGAGAAGACAACAATCTTTTGGTCTTGTCAAACGTTCTCATCAACTTCTTTATTACTACTACTACTACTACAACTACTACTACTACTATTAGTACTACTATTTTTGTTATTATTATTGTTATATTATTGTTATCTATAATTTATACAATTAACCTCCATGTAGTTCGACCCCGGTCTTACCATCTTTTAGTCGTGTCACTTACCCTTTTTATATTTAGAGCCATATGCTCCACGCATCTTTATCTCAGATATAAAAGCCTCATTTATAGGCTTTTCAGCTTGAAGTCAATCTTTTTCAAGCTCGATATGATGAGCAACATCGTTAAATGTCTTAATGTTGTCATTGTAGGTAAGGTTAACATGTATGTGTTTCCAATTACTTGGCAAAGAGCGGATGACTGTTTGGACTTATTATTCATAAGTCATCTCATGCTCAGTACCCCCTTAATTCACTAATCATATTAGATATGATTATAAGATGCCCTTATTATTTGATTTTGGCGTTTCTTATAACCATCGAATTTGAGAGTTAGCTGACGAAGTCTAGTAGTGGAGGTTCCTCCATACTGAATCTTTATTGCATCCCAAACATATTGAGTTGAATGATGCCTTTTAAAATGCAAGATAATATCATTTCTCATGCTGCTTAACATCAAAATCTGAGCTATACGATCATTGCATTTATAGGTTTGATATGTTTTCATATCAAGCCTGTGCTGAGTAGTGCTTCCTTGTTTAGGTTCAGCCATCGGTTGTGTGATTGTTTCAAGCATTTCTTACTCTTCCAAGAGATACTTAATCTTACAATGCCAAACATCGTAATTCTTTTCATTTTGTTTGTCTCCATAGTTCAAATCAATAATAATACTCTTAGATGCAGTCATATTAAGTGCTATTGACAACAATTACAAATATTATTGTCTAGTATAATTTTATTGACATATTTTTCCACTCCATTCTAAATTAAAAATAATAATAATCTAACACATATAACAAAAAAAAATAAACACTTAATCAATTTCTCTTTATGGTCTAATTATTATTGAAAATTTAAATGAGTGCAAAATTATAGTTATTAGTTTCAATTAACAACTCCCACTAATCAGATTGTAGATATTATCATATATATGTATATAATGTAATTAAACTTAAATTACATAAAATATTGAGTTCACAATTAAACAATCAATCATCTTAAAAATATTCAATATTAAGAATAATACTTTTCAAAATTATTTTATATTTGAGGCACATAAGTAGGGTCTCCAAATACGTCATCCATTTCATTAAAGTCATCTCCTCTAAGTTCATTCTGCTTAAACTATGGAATGAATTTAGTAGCAGGATCCAAACGACTTGCGCACTTCTTTCAATGCGTCGTATACCCTTTTTGACATATTGACGTTCCCTTTCAAGCAACATTCCATCTGCGAGATTGTTAAAATCTAAGGATTCCAACCTATATTCCAATGATAGTTGCACCAACATCTATTCCTTAGACAGAGAATTGAGAACGATTAACATTTAATGTTCTATGCAGAATTCGTAAACACTACTCATTGCCAGTCTAATCATTTAATGATACATATAATCAATGTACTCTTGAATTTTATGAACAGGATTAAAGGCATAACCCAATAAATGATCAATTGGTTATTGCCTATCCAATATAACAAAATATTCCAAAAGTACATCAATATTATACTTAATATTTAATGAAAGCATGTATCATCATATATGTTAAAAAAAAATATGAAAATTAAGCAATTTATTTTAACAATAAATAAATTACTTCACATTTTGACAATTTATATTAACAAAAAAATATTAATTGTCTTAATTTTATTTTATATTTTAATAAATATTAACAATGTTAATATATATTAACTATTGAACAGTAGTTAATGTATGTACATATCTTTTAAAAGATGTGTTCATTCAGTTTTTTTTTTTAAATAACAACTGCCAAATACCAGTCCCAATTTACTACTGAATGCCAATGATAATATTAACTGCGAAATAACAGTTAAACATCTTTGAAAAGATGTGTTCTTTCAAGTGGTTATTTTTATCTTTTTTTTTTTATAAAAAAATGACAATTAATTAATTATCAAAGTACAATTGAGTACTGTCAATTGGAAATGGAAATGATAGTTTTCAATCTCCATTTCCATCATCAATTTACAAATGAATCGATAATAGAATTATACAACTACCATGCAGAAAGTCTTTTCTAATTAATTGTAAAAAGGAAAAATTTATAACTAAATAACTTCATAAAATTTTGTAAATTTAAAATTCTCAATAGGAGTATTCTTTTAATCAAAATTTACATCTAGTGTTCATGTAATAATAAATATATTGCATAAAAACAATATTAAAAACTATAGCTCTGATACCAATGTAGATCAGAAATAAAAACTTACTTATGAGAATTCATTTTTTTATTTTTAGATTAATTACTTGAGTGTCTATTCAATTACTAGAACCAAAATGATATTCCTCAATATAAATATTTTTGTAAATCTTGTCAAGTTAATATAAAGAATTAAGATAGGAGAAGAGGAAGAGAAAGAGAAAACTATATTTTTTTAATTATAAAAATTTTTATATTCCATATAAGTTATGTCTCTTTATATATGATTAAAAGAGATAATTACTTTTTTTTTTTAATAATTTTTTTTATAACTTTGACCAAGCCCATCTATTATGGGCGTACAAGCCTAACCCAATAACCATAAAAGTTCATTGTTGGTGTTGTTGATATGGTGCCATTTCAAATTATTGGGTTTTTTTAAAAATAAAAAATAAAAAAGGTCTATGTGCAGAATATATAATCGAAGATTGCATGCTGTTCCTATATCTTCCAGAAATTGTCTCGAGCAAGTATTCTCTTCCAAACCTGCATTTGATCGAGCTCACAATTGTTGTGTTGTGTGTTTTTGACAAGTACATTGGCGAAGTTATTATTTTGTGAGACTGCATGCATTCCTCGCCTTTTCATAGTATGCATTAAGGTGGATGCTTCCTACTTTTGCTTTCATACATTACCAGAAAATCAATAGCATTAGGCTAGGATGCGTTCGTTCTTCTCCCTTTTTAGGAAACAATGTTATGAACCATTTCTTTGTTTATTAGAAAATCTGTTTGATCTTATTCTTTCTTCCTACTGATTCTAATTTCATTTTTTTTGAACTTTCAGAATATATCAAGAGATGGTTTCATGAAATAAAGAACACTGCAGAGGATTGAACCGTGGATGCAAAGGGCTACAGACCATCCATGAGGACCCAGATCCATCCGTTATTGTTCATCTTGCCTCCTCTCTTTTTGTTGCAAGCCTTGGAATCAAGTCCGATGCTCAGTCAGGACAGCTTGGTGTTGAAGACAACTTTCTTGAACGGTTGCAACCGTTTTTGCGTGGTTGAGCCAACACGATTTGGCATGAGCTGAAGTACACAATTTAAATACAATTGCATCACTTTCAGGCGTTCAACTTCATCTGTAAGATAATGTAAAATTTACGTTAACATTATAATGAGAATAACATGTCCTGCTAGATGTTTTGCAGAAAGCTTCTTACCATGGAAACATATGACGCAGTAGTGGTTGAGTACAACCAAAACAGCCACAACTAACGCCACAGACACAGCTACAACTTTCCCAAACAAATCCCAAGTGTGAAATGTAATTTGGCTCATTTCTATCTTTAGCCTTGTTGCATTTGGAGGAGCACTGAAGCTATGCTAGGAACTGCACTGGCTGAGGCTTCAAGACTTCTTATGATTGAAAGGCGGTTGTGGTACGTATGAACTTCTCCGTGATAATTTCGCAAGCATTTGCTCAATTGCATGAATAATCATATTGGTAGCTCTGTTGTTGCTGGAGAATGAGCCAAATTTTGTGGATGAAGAAGCTCAACTGGGGGTGGAATTTGAGTTTGAACATGGAGATGCAATGGTGATGATCTCGCCAGTGGTAAAGTAGGAGCGAAGTTCTCTTGGAAAGGATGCAAAAATGATGTGCTGGTCCTAGCAAGCATGATCAGCAGATGCATTGAGCGCAGCTTCTCGATGATTTCCGGTGGAATGGGCTGCTCTTCTTTGTTTGAGGAAGGTGGGGAGTGTAGGGGCGGGCTTTACATCTTTACTTCTTTATTTTTTGGCGTAAGCTCTCGATCTAAACATCTCATGTTTGGTTTAAGCTGGCTGTCCTTTTAAGAAAGGATCATTTCATAAAGAACACCATTTGCCAAGAAAAGACGGACTGATTATAAGGTAAAGAAGTAATTGTTAGAATCCTGAAAGAGCTCCCAGGTAGCGGCCAGATCCTGTACGCAAAGAAGCGCGCATGGATGCAGATCCCATTGGCCTTGCCTCTGAAACGGGAGAAGCTGAGCATTCTGAAAGAAACCCCCATGCAATGTAAGGTTTTATTTTAGGTTTTATTTTGTGCAATTCTGACTCCAGATATTGGAGTGCACTTACTTTCTTTTCTGATAGTTCTTTATTTCTGGCAGGGGGCATCAACCAGTATTTCTACTTAGAGTATATGTTTGGCTAAGTTGTATGTAAACACTGTTATACTCGAGTTTTTAAAAAAATTAATTTTTTATGTTAAAAATTATTTTTTATATATATTTTAAATTATTTTATTATACTGATTTTAAAAATAATTTTTTAAAAATAAAAAAAATATTATTTTTATATATTTCAATATAAAAATTGCTTTAAAAAATAATCACACAATTACACTCTATAGAACCAAAAAAAAAAACTTCCTTTCAGAACAATTTGTTATGGTGCCAGCTTTTCACTATCAGAATGCATCAATTGTTACAGCTTTTTACATGACATTAGCTCATAAAAGCACACATCAAACAATACATTCTCTCTGAATCCCAAGGAAATACACAGATTTCTGTTAGTGCATGAATGGCGCATGATAGCAGCATATCACTGTCACTCTTCTTCTGGTTCTTCCTCTTCCTGGAGAAGATTTTCTCTATTGTCATGTGCCCAAAAACCACGCACATCTATAAGCATGCTGGCTACAGTACCTCCTTGTTTGCAAGCTAGCAGATCAGCGAGTGTAATCCTCAATGGGTCAGCTGGCTTGACCATATCCCGACTTTCATCCCTCACATCCTCAATGCACAATTCATAGTTACCACCCTCGATCCATTTCTGGTGTACATCTCTGTTTGACAAGTAAAAAACTTGTTTAAGCGGGACAATGTTTATACCAACAGCTGAAACTGTAAAATCAAAAGGACCAGCAGATGGTAACTGTGATCTTTAGGTGCCTTTCAATCTATTATCTAGGTTCATGTCTCTGACCATTTGAGGCTTGCAGAATTGCTTAAGCACTACAAGCAGGAAACCAAAGAGTTTTCTCTAGGAAGGTTGTATCAGGTAGCTCTCAGCTTTTAGATGCTCCCTTTCTTTACTTCCATGTTGTTTTAAAATTGGTTGCTCGTGATGAAAATTTAAGTTTCACAAACTCACTCTTAGCAACCAAAGAAGACAAAAATAAAAACAAACATGAAAATTGAAGCAATGCAGTTCAGGCTAATTTAAATGCTGAAAGAATGTTCACCTGAAAAGTGTGTGAATATCAGGTGTGATGAGAAATCCCCGTCCACTAAGATCAAGACAACGAAATAAATATGTCAACCCTTCAGGAGTGTCTTTGTTTTCTAATGCCAAAACAAAGTCAAGAAAACTTTCAAAGTCCATCTCCCGAGTATTCCCTCCACCACCTTTTCCACGGCGGACATGCTCATCATACACTATCAAAAGCATAACAAACACAGAATGGAGACAATAATCTTAGGGGAAGTTACATTTTTAAGATACAAAACCAAAAGGTCTAGCATTATAGATTCTCATAGGAGAATAAGAACTCCTACCTCTCTCAATAAAGATTCCTGTCAGCGTACCATCTGCATATTCTCCAAGTTCTTGCTTGCTCAGTGTTCCATTTGAATCTTTATCAAGGGCAAGGAACATATCTACAGAGGAATGAACAGTGAATAGATACACAACTAAGACTCAACCTCATGCTCCAAGCCAAATCACAATATTTCCTGAAGCTTGGATCATCAAATCTACACCTTGTAAACTCATAGTCAATTGTTCTGCATCACTAACCACTAGCAATTTCAATCGATGTACCTTGTAGAAATAGTCAACAGGTGAACCTCAAGAGAGTTTACATTCACTTCTTTCTTTCCTCTGCCCTGGACTCTCAGCTATCATCAATCATTTACTCATATATTGCCGACCTCTTTTTGTGATGTTTATCATAATCTTATGTCATTACCACTTGATAATTTGATGATTATCAAACTGCACTGATCTCTATTTAATGCTTAATCACAAAGTTAAGAAGGCTTGTAAATGAATGCACGCACACATCAAACCATCACAAAAAAAAACTAAAACTAAATAAACAGACAACAGTTTAGTAGAAGTTTGGACAAGAATAAAAAAGGACAATAAAAATTCAAACCACTCACCACATATGCGTTGTGCGGATGTCAAAGAAAACCAATTTTCAGCTTGCTCACTGTCAGTGACTTCCTCCTCACTTTCCTATTTATAGTTGAAGGTTAGAATGAAAACTTAGATTCCAACCAAGATGTATGGGGTTATTCACACACAGTTCTATCTTGCACTTCTATAACTGGCTGTAGAGAATGGAATAGGCATACTATAATGCATTTAAGCACTAATTATTTATCAGATAAAGAAAGCAGGAAAGAACTGGGCATTTGTATTCCCTTGTAACAAGCATCGACAGCATTCAAGTCAATTATATTTCTAAGAAAATCATCTCTAGGCAAACAAGTTCTATTTCTAGCATTCGATAGTAAAATGACTTGGAAAGATGTAGCAAGATTTTTGTTTTCAATATTGGAAGTAAAGTAGTGGATGGAATTAGAAAGTGAAAAATCTATGTATCTGAAAGGATTCCTAAGCTGCTGATAGGATTGTATTCCTTAGATGTATCTGTTAGTTAGTTCCTGACTTATCTTATGTACAACTCAAGTATATACATATGCTACACAAAATACATCAATGAGACCTACCTGATTTTCCTCCACATTTCTATGTTTCAAATTTCATGAGGTTAAGAAAGAAGATCCTAAATTCCCGCAATCTTTTCATTTAGTTTCTTCTTAAATCATATTGGCATAGCCACAGAGTCGTGAAAGAAGGGGGGGAGACAGGAAAAGGGACAAAACAAATGGAGATTCTAGTAAAGGAATTTAGTGTCAGAAAAAAACCAGCAGGTGTAAAACAAATATCAATTGTTTATCCATGCGACTAGAAATTCAAAACATATAAATCTATAACCCACCTGGTGCAATTCCATTAATTCCTGGAGACAGTTGCTAAGAAGCACCTTCTTTATGCAGGCTTTCCCTGTAAAGAAAACTAACTGTCAACTATTCTGAAAAGCCAGTTGAAAAGGAAGTTCAGAATACCTTAAAAATAACCATGATCTTACAAAGAGGAAAACCAGACAGAGTAACAATTAGACCGTTTAAATCTTTACCCAAGTTTCCCCACCATTCGCAATCACAAGAATTTCCATAATCCATACATTAAACTAACATCTTTTAAAGGGCAGATCAATATATGTGTCTGTTTCCCTTTCAAGCCCCGAAAGATTCTGCAACTCACTCTTCAAACATTTAGGTGATTGATGTTATCTTCAGCTTTTCAAGTTATTTGCAGTAACTAATTATCAGCCTAGGTCATCAGCAAAATGATAACATCTAATGTTAGAATGACTTCAAAATTTGAAACCCCATCCTACTAAAGTTAGATTTCAAGCTTTATTTAGCTAGTTAAGAGGAGACCATGAAGTATATGTACCAAAAGGTAAATTCATACTCTATATTCTAATAAAACATTTAAAGAGAACCTACAGATTGCGGTAATAAGCAAACATATGTTATTACTGTAACAATCCAATATCAAGAATGATTGCATGAATTAAAGGGGAAATAAATTATCATTATTGAATAACTGAAAAAGGAAAAAACTCTGTTGTAGTAAAAGGGGGTAACCACGCAAACCTCGCCTATGAGGATCACAAAAGAAGAAGAATTTGTGAGCAGCTATGCGACAATACATTTGAATAAATGCAGCAGGCATATCCCGTAGTTGTGCTAAATTAGGGATAAGACCTCGTATGTAAGCCTCCATCTCCTGAAATAGAAAAAAGTAGTCCTTGTTTTATACAAAAGATTGTAAAAGTGAATTACTATAAATGTGTTCATAAAGATCTAGTAGCAGGAAGACCCGATAGCCAAATGTGGTGTTAAAAAAAAAATGCATAAAGTCATACATGAGGCTGAAGAAATCCATCAGAATCCTCATCAAGCTCACTCATATCGATTCTGGCCTGTGTAAGCGAAACCTGAACAACAATGAGCAGTAATCAGTGCTCAAAAAGAAAAGGATTAACTTCAATACAGAGATAAAGGAAAGAAAGTTGTGAATAATAGCATGGTCCTCAAAAGCCCTACTCACAGTGCGCATCACATAAAGGTAAAATGGTAAAATAGCAATTCTTCCAGATTCATCCTTTTCAAACTTCATGAAATTAGATGGGCTGAAAAAGCGCCGGCATTTGGGGCCTATTTGCTCTGTACATACAGAGGCTATGTGACAAAAATCTTCATAATTCATCTACAACATGATAATCCAGAAGATAAGTTAGGTTAAAGTGAAAAAAGATTATTAGGTTATAGAGTAAAACATCATGGAACAAATCTAGCCTAACAAATGTAAATAGCAAAAATAAGTGCCAAGGCATCACGCACTATATTACCAATGCTTAGCATAACTTCTCATTATCTGATAATGCTAAGCTAGGACATTCTTCAATGAAAACAAGTACAGATTTTAGTAACTGAAATATAGAATTCTGCCAAGCACATTAACAACATTTGATATTATACAAAAACAGACTGGCACAGCAAGTCTCACAAACCTTTTCTGCACCAGTGGCATCATCAATCACACAATTTTCTCTCAAGCAAACCCACATTGCATCAAGATCATCAGCATTTAGTAAAAGATCTGATTGTTTCTGCAAGAATTGAGTTTATCATGTTACCAATAAAGCAGACCAGCATATGCTCAGGCCACCAAAAAGTAACAGGTATAACAAGCAGAAGGGGAAACACGGTACCTTCAAAAACCGATATTTTGCCAGCCTCTGGACTCTATGACTAATTGATCCTTCTTCAGGTTTCTAAGTAAAGAAAACATGAAAACGGATATAAGAAAATCAGCAAATAATAAGGGGAAACTCAAAATACCATCACAATAAACAAGTCAAAATCTAAGCTTCCAATCAATAAAACTCTTCCATTCCATCTTAAACAAGTGAAACCCAAAATTTATTTAGTAAATCCTTAAACAGAAGAACGCACCAAAATTAAAGTTGTAAAGTAACAGCCTTGTATCTAGTTATAAAATAGTTTAAAATCAAAAGAAAAGGGATTCCAGAAACATGCCTTCTTGTAGAAACTTGGTATTGTGCCACCTTCAGCACTCTTTTGTTGCTTCTCTTTGAAAATATCTAGCAATATTCTCTTCGTCTCAAGTTCTACAATCCCAGCGAAAATAAACCAAGTTAGATTTTAATTTTTAGAAACCCAAATATATCTTTGAAGAAAATAACTAATTAGCCTCAATCAACCTATAAATCATCAATCAAAGTAATAGTACAAATCATGCAAACACCAAGAACTCTGATTACAAAATTAAGCAAACAACATTTCACATTGATCGTTATATAAGTACAGTCACAGCTCTAATCTTGCGTCAATTCCATAAACAATTAACAAAAATATACAATTAAGAATACAAATTAGCTAAGATAATAAGAAACGGACCCATGAGAGCTTCAGATCCGAGCCCGGCACCGGATCCGATGAACCGGCGGAGGTTACGGACCCAAAGCATTGACGAAGCCGGCGGGATCCTCCTCTGAGCTGCCTCGTGGCTCTCGCCATCGCTAGACCCACTGTACATGGCCAAATTACAGTAATCCAAGTTGTCTCGGGAGAGTTCGGAGTTCAAATCGGCGAGTTAAGACACAAGAATTACTTGCATTACTGATTTGGAAACCAAAGACCCTAGCTCTCTCTCTCTCTCTCTCTCTCTCTATCTGGTTTTTCGATTTGTCAGCTTCTTCTGTTAGATTCAAAAGTTACGAAGAGATGGAGTTTTTCTTTCACGTGATGTTTTTTTTTTATTTGGAAATCGAATTTAAGTACAGTAAATATTTGATGGGCGGTATATGGTGTGTTTGGAATCCAACTGTATTTTTAAAAATTTTAAATGTTTTTCTATTTAAAATAATTTTTTATATATTTATAATTTGTTTTATATGCCATGTAAAAATTATTTTTTAATATATTTTTCAATAAAAAGTATTTTAAATAGTTACCACTACTAAATTAATTTATATTTTATAAAAATTAAAAAAAATTATATTTTTAAATTGTTCTCAGTAAAGTAAAATAGTATAAAAGATAATTTTTTAAATAAAAATATATATTATTTTAAAATATTTTTTAAAAAATATTTTTAAAAGTAATTGTTTAACTCAAACGTTACCTGCAAGTTTTTCAAATGTTGATTACGTCCTGATATTTAACCAATTATACTTAAACACCCCAACATTTATGGTATTATCTATTATGCCATTCTACTTTGATTAATAAATTTTGTGGTTTAAATGTCATAACAATTATTTTTCCATGCCATAAACTTAAAAAAACTACAAATGGTTAATTTTATAAATCCTATCTTGTGTGCAATCATTGTCATGAAAAAAAAAATAGAGAAAATAAGTGAGGCAATGTTATTGTTGAAATACTATAGGGGTATTTAGGGTATAATAATAATTATTTTTTAAAGTATTTCTATTTGAAAATATATATTTTTTTTTAAATATTTTTAATATTAATATATTAAAATAATATAAATATAAAAAATATTAATTTAAAATAAAAAACTAAAATTTTTAATTTTTAAAATACAAAAACAACCTAACCCTTTAGTATAATAGTTTACAACAGAGTTTTTTTCACTCTTTTTGTGTGTTTTTGTGTGTTTCTTTGAGATGGCTAAGATGTTTGATTCTGGCTTGAGTTATGATGATGTTGTTTTTTGAAGTGGTTTTAAAATATTGTATTTTTTATTTTTATTGTATTTATAAAAATTATTTAATTATGTGAGAGTATTTATTTTTTAAAATGTTTTTTATTTAAAATAATTATTTTTGATATTAGTATATAAAAATGATATGAAAAATAAAAAAATTAATTTTAAAAAATAAAAATTTTAATTTTTTTTTAAAATACTTTTAAAATGAGTAAACAAATGTCTATATGTCATGCAACTGATTCTTTGCCTCCATAAAAAAATAAAAATAAAAATTGTATTTAAGTTTCTACGTTCAAAATCAAATCTTTATAATTTAATCGGATGTCCTTAAGATGCCTATAATCTTTCTTCCACTACAAATACATTTTGGGTAGATTATGCTTGTCGACAATTTACCCTTCAATTTAAGAAAATATCTTTTGTAGCTGGTGGGTTATCTTTTCAGTTATTTTTTATAAAATAATATTTTTTAATTTAAAAAAAAATATTTTTAAAAATTAAAATATTAAAACAATTCAAAATATAAAAAGTTAATTTTAATTAAAAAATTTTTAATTTTTTTAAAATATGAGTTGACCACGTTTTCAAAGGCTATCAAAATCTTACTTGCATGGACACAAGAATTAGTCAATTAAGGACTATTTTGATACAATTCAAAAGTAGAGAATCTAATTTGACCAGATGTACAAGTAAAGGGACGGAAATTCAGCCCATAAAATAGAAAATTATAAACTGAGGGACATACAGGATCGATATCCAGTAAGCACGGAAATGGCTTCCATATCCACAATAACCACCTCCTCCTTTATTTCTCTCCAAGCAATTTCCCGCCCTAAATCCAGAAAATCTAACCCTATCCCTAGCAAAGCCTCACCGAGAAACCCTAATTCCAACCGAAACCGCAAGCTCAAACCTCAAAAGGCCAAATTCAAATCCCCGCCTCAGACAATCACCTCCACAGCCGGCGAAGCCACTAGCTACACTCGCTTACCTCCTCTAGAAGACTTCACAGTCCCGTCATTGAACCTCGGATCTAGACAACCAGAAGAAATCAAGCTCTCTGATGCTAATGTAGTCAAACAGGATAGTGACAGGGAATCGCAGCGTTTTGGGACCGAAGATGGAGTGGATGGTGATTTACGTGTGGATTACGGGCGATTTGAAGTTAATACACATTTCGAAGAGGAAGAGGACGAGGATTATGAGTATGAAAGCGAGGAGGAACAAGAAGAAGAAGAAACAGTGAATGGCAAAAGTGTTAATAGCTATAATAGTGATGGTTTTTATGAAGGAGAAGAGTCGGAGGAGTTTGCTGACGGAGAGAATGTGAATTTGTCAGATTTCGAGGGTGAAGAAGAAGGTGTGAAGGAGAAGGGAGTGCCGGCTGTAATGCGGTGTTTTGACCGGGCGAAAATCTATGTCAAAGCCGGAGATGGTGGGAATGGAGTGGTGGCTTTTCGGCGCGAGAAATTTGTGCCACTGGGAGGACCGTCGGGAGGGGATGGAGGGAGAGGAGGGAACGTGTATCTAGAAGTTGATGGCTCGATAAATTCTTTATTGCCATTTAGGAATAGAGTGCATTATAGGGCGGGGAGAGGGGCTCACGGTCAAGGGTCATGCATGGACGGAGCGAAAGGAGAGGATATCGTGGTGAAAGTGCCGCCGGGGACGGTTGTTAGGGAGGCTGGGAATGAGGAGGTTTTGTTGGAGTTGTTGTCTCCAGGACAAAGGGCTTTGGTTTTGCCTGGTGGGAGAGGCGGGAGAGGGAATGCTGCATTTAAGTGTGGGAGTAATAAGGTACCTAGGATTGCCGAAAATGGTGAAGAGGGTTCGGAAATGTGAGTATTTTTAATTGTGATTTGTGTTTTACCATTCTGTGTTTTGGCTGCCTTTTATTGGTTGCCTTTTGAATTGCGTTGTGATTGTGTGTGTGCTATAAATTGTGTCTTCTTAAGCCTTTGAAATGATTTGTTAGCTTAGCGTTGTTGTTCCAATGGGTTTCGTAGTACTATGATTTATTTTGGTTGATCTTGCTTTGCTTTGATTAAAGTGATCGTGATGAGAATGGTGACGGCTCAGTAGAATATAAGTTTTGAACTGTAGCTGGTCTTGTCCTTTCTGCTAACTTTCTGCATTTTGTAATGTGCTGGACTTGGTTTGTTTTCGTTGTGGTTTACCTAATGCGGCATGCCTATGAATTTTATGCTTGATTAAAGCGTCAAGGTCAATATGATGAAGTTGTTAAATCTCATAGTTCGTCAGGCTTAAGGGATGTAATTATATGTTCTGGAAGAGTTTGTTTTGATACTTGCTCATTAGAATTAATTTCATGCATGAACAGGTGGTTGGAGCTGGAGCTAAAGCTGGTTGCAGATGTTGGAATAGTGGGTGCCCCAAATGCTGGGAAAAGCACACTTTTGAGTGTCATAAGCGCTGCACAGCCAGCAATAGCGAATTATCCTTTTACTACTCTACTTCCTAACCTGGGTGTAGTTTCATTTGATTATGACTCTACAATGGTAGTAGCAGACCTTCCAGGTTTACTTGAAGGAGCACATCGGGGTTTTGGCCTTGGTCACGAGTTTCTACGGCACACAGAAAGGTGTTCTGCCCTGGTACAGGCTTTCTATCATGAACTGCAACTAATTTAATGATGCGATTTATAGAGAAATTCATTTTGCTGTTGTGATTGTAACAGCCAATTATTCTACCTTGAGCTTGTCATGTTATGTTTCACTTCCTTACCTTATTCTATAAGATTCTCTATCCTCAAGTCTTTGGGTCACTGGAAATGACGTGACGTGCAAAATGTTTTTCTGATATTTGTGTCAGTGACTCTATGCATGATGTAAGAAGATAAAAATTTGGTTCATGTTGATGAAAACAGCAGTGATTTTAAAGAGAGCTCATGAATGATAATTGAAGTGATGGTAACAATGTGATCCATATCTACTATCTCTTCACCCCTGGTTCTATTATTTTCCTTCATTCCTTATCTTTTACATTAAGGATATTTGGATGGGTCTCACCCTCCTATTATTTGTTTGATATTTCAACTGACGGAATCTACATTGTTTTGGACTCCCAGGTACATGTTGTTGATGGATCTTCACAGCAGCCAGAATTCGAATTTGATGCTGTTCGTCTTGAGCTGGAAATGTTTAGCCCTGAACTTGCAGAGAAGCCTTATGTAGTTGCCTATAACAAAATGGACCTTCCAGAGGCATATGAAAATTGGCAATTATTCAAGGAAAAGCTAGAAGCACGTGGGATTGAGACTTTTTGCATGAGTGCTGTGAAGAGAGAAGGGACACATGAAGTGATTTGTGCTGCTCATAAGCTTCTGCAAGAAAGTAAAGAAGCCAATAAGGGGTCTGAAGGTCAAATTTCTACTTTCAATTTTTTTTAAATAATTGACTTTAGTATGGCCTATTGATCACGCTTGAGTGCTCAAAATTATGTTGCATATCCATTAGTTTCAACCCTACAATGTCTTGAAGAGTTTTCATCTGTGTTAGGTTGGACCCATCCGATAAATTTGAATCATGTAGCTGATATGGTACAAAGGCAGCGAAGAGCTCCTATTAATGACTTTGAAATCTCTTATGACAATGCGTCTAAAACATGGCAAGTAGTTGGGGCTGGATTGCAACGTTTTGTTCAGATGACAAATTGGCGGTGGGCTATGAATTTCTCACTCTGTTTACTTCTCACTATATTTTTCAGTCGCCTCTTTTTTTGTGTTAGCATCTTTGGTTGATAATGGTCTCGTTCATCTCACATCAGCTTGCCAAATATGATTTCAGATTATATTGTATGTATTGATGTGTTTTCTGTCTGGACATATGTAACTCTTCCAGTAAACCTAGCAAAGTAATGCTGACTGAGTAAGGTTTCAGTCCAGATACAGGAAGGGTGCAAAATCCACGAGCGCCATTTTTTTTTACTGGAATCTCAAATAGAATTTTCTTATTCTGTTTTCTATCTTGGCCAATGGATTACCATACCACAAACCCGCATTGTTTACCTGGTTTGGTTATTTCAGTTGACATGAACATTTGTGGTTGCTAGTATCCGTTCCAATGATTAGGCTCACGAGAACATTGCCAGAATGAATGGAACTTGTTACGAATCATCAGCAAATGGGTAACTTAGATAGTGTGCTATTCTCATTTCTGTATTATTGTTTGCCTTTTTAGTTGCCTGCTTTTTATTAGGATCCTATGGGTTGGAAAAAAATCTCCATCTTGTTTTATCAACTTGGCTTTATTCAACTGCTTCTATTTTCTACTAAGAATCAATTTTTTCCTGTTTTGTTTGTAGATTTACATCTATGATTTGGTTGCTACTCTAGGAGAGGACATAATTTGCCTGAACTCGAATGCTTGTGCTTGATCATTACTTCATGCCATACTTGTCAGTTTCCATTAGATCTGGCATATTCTGGAATACACATCTTGCATTTTTGAGATAATATCCTTTCCTTCTGGTTTTCTTTACTCCATTTTGCATCTGAAGTATTTAACATAATTTTGAACAGATATAAAGATTCTGACACAAGATTCCAACATGTGTTGGAGGCTTGTGGTGTGAACAAGTCACTCTTGAAGATGGGAGTCAAGGAAGGTGACACTGTGATTGTTGGAGAGGTGCGTGGAGCTTTATATCCTCTCACTGCAGCATCTTCCCCCTCCCAGTGATGCATCACCTTAGTAGCATTCCATGACATCCTTAAACTCTCTCCCTCTCTCTCACACACATATAGACACGCATGTGCTCGAAGTATGTTTTCTCTTTGATTCTAGTATGCTAACTTCCATCATGATTAGTTTCCATTGACATCAATGAGATCATGTATTTCAGGTAGTTACATGGTCAAGTTCGAGTCTTTAATTGAAGTACTCAAGCTTGTCGCTATTTCAACAGAGATTCCACTTTTCAAGTGGAAAACAACTCATGTTTCTTAAAATATCCTTGCACTCTTTTCTCAAGCCAACCTTGTGTCTACCTGAAGTTCTTTCTCAATGATTGTCATTGTTGGTAGAACCTCATTCTAACCCATTGTTAGCAGAATTCTGATTGATCATATCCTCTTTGATTCCTTCCAGATGGAAATGGTGTGGCATGACTATCCTCAGAGTTCTGGTCTATCGAAAGTGAAGAGGGGATCATTTGATCCAACCAAATGGCCAGAGTGGAAGTAACCCTCCAGTTCTTAATGCCAAGAGGTATAGTGACTGAAATTTCCTAGTATTGTGATCATAATGATAGAATACCTACATGGAGCAAAGAAAGTGTGAACGCGGTTATTTGTTGCTCTGCTTGTTGACAGAAATGGGGACTTGTTCAGAGAATAGTGAACCTATGCCTTGAATATTTGAAAGTAAACCACTACAATAAAAACATGTCTTCCGGGAAGATGTGATACCGGTGCCTTGTTTCGTTCTGGTCTCTGATACAGGATATCCGAAGCTGGAGATTTTGCACTCGATCTTTCAAATTAATGGAGTTACCTCAAGCAAAGGAAAATGCAAGCGGAGTTCAAAGCTCAGGTGGTCCAATCCTGTTGTTGATAATGAGATCTCTTGAGATAGTGAACTTGAATCATGGATTCAGTACAAAGTGCTAGAGGTCAGTGATCAAATCATTTACTCTTTTGTTACTATCAGGGGCAATTGTTTAGTCAATCTTGCTTAAATTGTAATAACTAGATATGTGGTTTGCGCTTCCGCACGGGCCTGATTAAAATTTTCCCAACTTTAAGGAGGGATGTTCAGGTAAAGTAAGTGCCCTACAAGAAAAATCTGATAAATGGAGATTAGAAATAACCTGATTAAGCTGGAATTCTATGGCTGATAAATGGAATTTTGAAATAAACCATGGACACATTAAAATGTTTCTGTCCTATGTACATGGGGAAAGCTTTACATACGCTGTTATGTGTGCTGGAAAGGCAGTCCTTGTGGCTCAAAAAACAATATATGCAATCCAGCACAAAACAACAAAGCCACAGAACTTGCAGTGTCTCATTGCACAGGCTATAATCAATTTAGATTAGCTAGTGCATATAACGTCAAAGAAATTTGACTGAACATCAAAGAGAAAGAAAAGCTCTGAGAGGCCTGGTGCTCTCTTCAAACTGATATCTAGTAAACCGAAGTTGAACTTTTTTAAAAAATGCAATGCGAGGCAGATACAGATCTTGCAAAGAACAGTTACACATACAAACCACAGCTGCAAGCAAGTTTCAAAACCTAGTCATAAACGAAAATGTATTTCCCTACACAACTTCTATACAAAATAGAGGGGCCTGTCTATTTCTTTATTAGTTTCTTAATGGGGGGGTTTGATAATGATTTTTTTTTAAATATATTTTATTTTGAAATATATTAAAATAATATTTTTTTTATTTTAAAAAATTTAATTTTGATATTAGCATATTAAATTTTAAAAAAAAAACAAAAAAAATTAATTTGAAGTAAAGAAAAAAATGAAAAAATTAATTTTTTTAAAAAATATTTTTGAAACTCAAAAATAGACTCAAAGTGTAATATGGTTGAAGTTTTGTTATGAGCTTTTATATATATAATTTTAAATATTTTTAAAACTCAAAAACAAACTCAAAGTGTGATATGATTGAGCTTATATATATATATATATCATAGTTTTAAAACCCGGCCCGGCCCGGCGGGTTGACCCGGGACCCGGCCGACC
>NW_011500196.1:92208-100616 GCF_000495115.2 Populus euphratica | reverse complement strand
ATTTTATTTTTAATCTCATTAAAAATATCTTTCTCAATATATATATAAAAAAAAATTATTTTATTTATTTTATAATTTTTCAAGGATTAGGAAAGTTTTTGGCAACAATTCTATACTTACATATGATACATCTAAAATCATAACTTAAAAGGATGTCACAAATTAATGTTGTTCTTACTATCTTGTTGTGCTGTACAAGTAAATTAAATATAAATATTAAATATTTTTTTTACTTTATTTATTATGTTCTTAATTTTTTTAGTTGTCATGTACTTCATTTATAATCATTAGTAAATTTATTATCACTATTTTTCATATAAAATTCATAATAAAATACTTATCAATTCATCAAAACTCATTAGAATTCATATCTATTAGCATGTAATATTATCCATACATATATTAATTCAACAAACCCATATATTATTATAAACCCTAACATTTCAATAACTAATTATAAAAAAATAAAACTAAAATTATATAATGAAACAAATAAAAAAGTAACACAGTTTTATATTAGTTTTGATTATTTGTTTTTCATTATTATATTTGATTTAGCTGTAAAATTTCTATATTTTATTTAATTCAGATATTGATTTATCTACTATTAATTTATATAAATCATTTAAAAAAGTAACATAACTTTATACCATGAAATAATTAAAATGGAATCGAGAGTAGCATTGATGAATCAAATTATCAAAGAGAGGACCAAGAGCATTCATCCTTGTGCTTTTACCTCGCCATCAAATGCTTCTTTTGTTGTAGAAGGTTGTTAATTAGGAGGGGGAGGGGGCAATTGCCCCCTCTTGCCCGTATATGGCTCTGCCACTAATAAGAGCACGTATCAAGGACCTAGGGTGCCAACACCAACCTTGTTATTCTCAAGGTAGCCTCTTGATAAAAGAGAATGGGAGTTTCCATCCTTTTAGATTCTAATGCGGTTATTGTTCTTCTTCCACATAGCGCTCATGTTCCTATAAACCCTAACTACTTGTTTCATGTGTCTTTTAGTAGTGCTTCTACATCCTCTAGGTTAAAAGATATCTTTTTTAATTTTAAGTTAGATCATGTCTCTTTCTGTTTCCTACTATAAGTGAGGAATAAATTAGGATAATAGAGATCATTTTCTAGGGGAGGACTTGATGGATTAGATGTGATGGAGACATTGTGATTGAGACATTAGATAAACTCCTATCTTTTTTTTTAGATGTGAAAGAATTAACTAACCCAGGCTTCTAGTGCTACTAAGTTATTACTAAATAGATGACTTTTTAGGTAAGATAGCAAATTAAGTCATTCTTTTTTTCTATTTTACTATGTTATTTTGAAAGATATGAACTTATCCTATCTCTTTGGTTCTTGAGACCTTTATAATATATGTTAACTCTAAAAGTAGGTGGGCTGAGGAAAAAAAAAGGTTGTAATCCCTTGTACATTCCCATGTGTTTATACTTATTTTCATTGATTGAGCATGTAATTTATCGAGTAATATATATATATATATATATATATATATGAAAGTCTCAACAAATTTTCAACATTTTTTTTATTAAAGAACATAGTTTATTACATCTTTTTATTGAAATCATATTTACATAAATTATTTATAAGTTTATATTTCTCTTAAAATAAATATATTCTTTCAGCATAAAACTAAATAACTCAGTAACTTTAAAAAAATTGATGTTCTCGAAGGAATTTACCTTTGACATACAAAAAAATAAAAATTAATTCATAATAAATATTTGCATAATTTTAGTTACTAACATTTAATAACTATATAATCAAAACTGATTTCATAAATATTTCTTTCACTTTAATCTTACATTAATTTTCAACATTATACATCTTCATCATTCTCTTATAAGTTTTATTTCCAACATTTTATTCATCACATTATCATTCTTATATCATGATAATTTTCCTGTTTTTTTCTTAATCTAATTTAACACATTAATATACGATTTATTCCTCCTAATTTTAAAATTAATCAGAATCATTCAAACACTTTCATATAATGTTTCTTTTCACCTTGGATTTATTTCATGATTCTTTCCACTTCATAAATATATTTAGTTTATGTTATTATTTCATATCACATGGAATTTTACACCATAATTTATTTTCTCAACACATATAAATCATATGATTTTTTTCCCCAGCCATTTTTAATCCATATCATAAATCATTGCATAATTCACATCATAATTTAATTCACAATATATTTAATTCAAGTTGCCCCTTTTGTTTCCCTAGCATTTATTATATCTATAATGATACATCAATCTATATAACACCCTTGTTATATTGAAAAATTTTCTCGATTCATTATTCATTCCACTTATTTCATGTCCATTTTTATTATTTATAATTTATCACATAACTTTCCATCACTTTTATACTTAAAAGACGCGCTTAAATTATTTTTTCTTTTCCATTAAACTTCATCCATAGGGATAATTTAATACCTAAACCTTAACTTGTCAATACAATCAAACTCATATACACCTTACTTCATTACATATTATTGTTGCGGTAAATTGGTCAGCCAAATAACTAACTAATCCTTTAATATGGCAACCCCAACCATTTGAATACCGTTACACATAACTGTCCTTTTAAAAATAATTTAATATATACTCAACTAAAATTTTGATGGAGTTTTTCTTATACATAAACTTTTATCGACATCTTTATCAATATCTTAATCCAATACTACAATCATGATTTACTACTTGACACAACACTGCGAGATACTTGATATTTTATTTAATGCCAAATACAATCATCTTTATATACAATGATTATTTACTATTATCTCTTTTGTATATTTACTATATTAATTAATAAAAAATTAATTTCTTATTTTATCCTTAACCTTGCAAATCAATACAGTCAGCGCACATTAAGGACATACTAATGTCCTCTTTAGTTCAAACCGAACATTTGTTCCATTATCAAATTATTGGTTTCTTCAATTGCCCATTAATCAAAGTACTAATCTCATTAATTAATAAACTAGTTTCTTCAATTGCTCATTAACCAAGATACTAGTCTCGTTAACAAAGATAACTAATTTCTTTAATTACCCATTAACTAGGGCATTAGTTTCTCCATTTGCTTATTAACTAGGGCACCGATCCCATTAAGCAAGGCACTAGTCCTATTAATTAGGGTACTAGTTTCTACAATTGCTCATTAACCAGGGCACTAGTCCCATTAACCAGGACACTAGTTTCTCTATTTGTTCATTAACCAAGACACTAGTCCCATTACCCAGAGTAGCAAGTTTCTCTATTTTCTCATTAACTACGACACCAATCCCATTAACCAGGATACTAGTCCCATTAACTAGGGCACTAGTTTCTCCAATTGCCTATTAACTAGGGCACTAGTTTAATTTACCATGGAACTAGTTTCCATATAATATTTAATTCATCTGCCAGCTATCTCACATGTCAGTTATTTTAAAGCTCTCAACACACACACACACACACAAATTTTATTATTATTATTGCATGAACACACACACACACACACACACACACACACACACCACACACATTTTATTATTATTATTGCATGGTGGTCTAACACAAATTACATATGATTTCCACCATTTTAATCGGTATCAGATTATACATCAAATCCCGCCAATGTGGTCAATAATAATTCTTGCATAACAATTTTATTGTTGCAATCAAAAGTAATACATACAAGGTTTTTCTGCCATTATAGTAAATCACATTTCATAATATACTACACATTATCGTCTATATGATTAAATACAAATTACATATCAATTTCTGCTTTGAAGGCATATGTCTTCCATTAACAATAACAACAACAATATACTATACAATGAAATTATTATTATCATTCTAACAATTATAAAAGCACGTATAAATAATTAAAAAAGAAAGGGAGGGTCAATCGCTTACCGTAACTTTTGCTATCCAAGCTTATAAGAAGTTAGGTTTCTTTCAGAATTTTTCTCTTGCAACCATTACTACTTACACCATCAATTAAATTAAATCGCTAGCATATCCAAACATCATAATAACTCTTCCATGTATATAAACACACATTAAGATTTTTAATTTTTCTTAACACATGCCCAACACAACATCACAACCTAATAAAAATTCATGTTGATGTTTTCTTAACACTCAAACACATTATTTCATTAATATCATCATCTTTTATACCTTCCCATTAATAGAATAATTCAATACAATTCCTTAATTATTTCTAATTTATCTAAACTAACAATTTGGCTAATTTGAAGACATCTTTCCTATCTCTCCTTACATCTACATCTTAAAATCATTAAAATGGGCATTCAATTCCAAGTCACTAAGATTAATTGCTCATGGTTCTTTCCATTGACTTTATAACATCATTGCATATGCCTAAAGTACCCTAGTTGTTAAGCATTCTTTCCAACTCTTACAATATTTTTCATGTGTTCCAAGTGAATACAAAATCTTTTAACTTTCTCCATTCCTATTTTGCAATATACTTTGTTCAATTGTACATTCACCTTAAAGTTTTCGATCATCCACATACTTACACACCTAGCATAAATTTGGAAAATTTCTCCCCTCCAAACATCTCATTTGGCCGATACTTAATATTCCCGTATCATTAAATATTCTTTTTAATTTTATTTTATTTTAACATACTTTCAAGCTCACACACACATACACAATTCACACTTAAAAAACGCCTTTAATTTTCTCCATTTGGCCAACACTTATGGTCTCTCCTTTTCCTAAATCTTCTTCATCAATTTTCTAAAATTTTACACTTTCTTAAGGTATTTCATGTTTATTTCATTAATTTATTACTCTCTTCCTTTTTCCACAAAATTAAATCAAGAACCTTAACTAGCAAAACTTAAAATTTGGTAGTAAAACTTACGTAATTTAAATCAAAGTAAGCTAGGTGGATTAAACACATTTTCCTTGTCATTTTGATGCCAAATTTCAAACCCAAAACCAAAACCAAATCTCCACCTCAAATATCCATTTTCCTTCCATTCCTTGACTTTCTCTCAACCTTCTCTCTCTCTCCACTATTTATCCTAAGCTTGATGTTTAGATCATAGTTTCACTATTCCAGCCAAAGTATTTAAGTTTCCATGGTTTTGCTTGGATAAAAGTGATGGGAGAAGGCTTGCGATGGTGAAGAACCTTTATTCTTCTTTGCTGCTACTTTTGGGTGGCTTTAAAATAAAGAATAACATGATCAAAAAATTAATGTCTTCTCCCAAGTATAAGAGTGTTGAAATAATAAATAACTCGACAAGACCAGAGTTGAACCATAGGGAAGTTAACTATATAAATTATAAATAACAACAACAACAACAACAATAATAAGCAGTTAAAGAAGACTTTGAGTTGTAAAATGAATATGAGGATTAAATAATGATAAAAATAAATGTTAATGTTAGAGAATCCACTGATGGTATTTCAAACAAGTATAATATAAATTTTTTTTATTACTCAACTGAAAACAACGCACAAAGAAGGTTCCAATCGGATGATAAATTATTAACATGATTACATTAGTTATCTTATTTGAATAATATTAATACTTGTAAATATTGTCAGGTATTCATGATTATAACTTATGTTAATAACAAATCAAGTTCCTTTCATAGCACAAGTGTATGTTATATCATACGGTTAGGCTATAAAAGTGCGAAGTATTTGTTATACCAAGTATTATACAACATAATTCTAGATTAACCATTTAATAAGCAAAGTATTAAAAGAGAATAAGATAACAAATACAAAACATGTCAGTATCAAATATTAAAGTCCATATTGAGTTTATACTAAACTTATTCTTACACCATTAATGTAACTTTTTTACTTTGACATAATAAACTTAACTAAACATAATCAAAGAATAGAAATATAAATAAACAAGATAAGAACATAATTAAGATATAAGTTAACTAAGTAAAGGAAAGGAAATGAGAAGCATAGACAATAGATTAACATACGAGGAAATGAGAAGCATAAACAATAGATTAACATACATAAAGCTTAAGAATTACAATAAAGAGAGAGTAAGAACATGATCTTGATTTGAAAATCAAGATGCCTAAAATGCATAACAAATGCCTCCTTTTATAGGCCAAAATTAGAAACTATTAATTTGATAACTAATTGATGAGTGGGTACCCAACTCTTGACTTGGTGACAATCATTATCTTCTTATCTACTAAAAACATTATTGATAATGTTAGAATTTGAACAAACCTTGCTCATGAAAGTTCTAGAAAATTATCTTAGCTTTCTAGAAAAAAATAATTGAGGTCATTTTCACTTCTAGAACTCGAGATATGGGTTGAACACTGAACAATATCTGGGCTGCAGGACAGATTTGGACTTCTATGTTGTTGCTAAGATTTGGACTTCCAAACAGCAAAATTGAGTCTTGCTTTCCCATGAAAGTTTTAGGTCTATGTCTAAGGTTTTCATCCATATAAATTAGACCTAAATCTAAGATCTACATCTCCGGATATGACCGAATTACCAAACAGTGTTCCAGTTTGGACTACACCAACATCTATTTTCTAAATTTGGCCATCTCTTTGTCATTTCAATTTCAGTTCTTAAACTCATCAAGCAATCCTTTCATTTATGTGATAAACCTACATTTAAAATGAACATTTACCACAAATTAAAGATATCTTATATTATTAGATATATTATTATAAAACATGTTTTAGTTAATGAATTATTGATACTTTAAGTGCAAAATGATAATATAAAACCTTATGTGATTTACTATACAAGTAAAACTTTAAATAATGCTCAAATAAAGTACACCATCATTGAAAAAGAATTACTTGCAGTAGTATTTGCATGTGAGAAATTCAGGTCTTATCTTATTGGCTCACCTGTCGTTGTTTTTAGTGATTATGCTCAAATATCTTCTTTCTAAGAAAGATTCTAAGGCTAGGTTTTATATCATCATTTTGCACTTAAAGTATCAATAACTCCTTAATTAAAGCATGTATTATAATAACATATATAATAATATAAGATACCTATAATTTATGATAAATGCTTATTTTAAATGCAGGCCTATCACATAAATAAAAGGATTGATTGATGAGTTTAAGAATTGAAATTGAAAGGACAAAGAGATGGCCAAACTTAGAAAATAGATGTTGGTGCAGTCCAAACTGGAACATTGTTCGGTAATTGGGTTATATCTGAAGCTGTAGATCTCGTATTTAGGTCTACTTTATATGGATGGAAAGGTAAGACACAGGCCTACAACTTTCATGAGAGTCTAAGATTTAAAAATGCTATTTTTAAGTCCAAATTGCAACAATGAAGAAGTCTGAATCTATCCTGCAGCTTGAACATTATTCAGTGTTTGGCCCACATCTGGAGTTCTAAAAGTCCAAATGACCTTAATTTTTTTTTCTTGGAAAGCTAAGACAATTTCCTAGAAGTTTCATGTTTTCAAGTGGTTCCAATTTTGACGTTATCGATGACGTTTTGGACAAACAAAAGAAGATAAAGATTGTCACCAAGTTAAGAGTTGGTCATCCACTCATCAATTAGTTATCAAATCAATTGTTTCCAATTTTGGCCTATAAAATGAGGCATTTGCTATGCATTTAGGTATCTTGGTTTCCAGATCAAGATCATGCTCTTGCTTTCTCTCTTTGCTTTCATTAATATCAAGTTTATACCTTTCATTTCCTTTCCTTAGTTAACTTTTATCTTATTTATGTTCTTATTTTATTTATTTATTTTTCTTTCTTTCATTATGTTTAGTTAAGTTTATCATGTCACGGTGAAAAAGGTTACACTAATGGTGTAAGAATAAGTATAGTATAACCTTAACATGGACCTTAATGTTTGATACTAATATGTTTTGTATTTGTTATCTTGTTCACTTTAATACTTTGCTTGTTAAATGGTTAATCTAGATTTATATTGTATAACACTTAGTACATCAAATGCTTGGCACTTTCATAGCATAAACTGTATGGTATAACCGACACCTATGCTATGAAAGGAACTTGATTTATTGTTAACATAAGTTATAATTATGAATGTCTGACAACATTTACAAGTATTAACATTAATAAAATAAGATAACTAATGTAATCATGTTAACAAATTATAATTTGATTGGAACCTTTTTTATGTGTGTTTTCTAATTGAGTAAGAAGAGTTTATACTATACTTGTTTGAAATATCATTAGTGGATCCTCTAACCTTGACATTTTTTTTTTATCATTTTTTAATTATCACATTAATCTTCTATCTCAAAGATCTCGTCAACTTCTTTATTATTATTTTTATTATTATTATAGTAATATTACTACTACTACTACTACTACTATTATTATTATTATTATTATTATT
>NW_011500196.1:64960-92198 GCF_000495115.2 Populus euphratica | reverse complement strand
CTACTACTACTACTACTACTACTACTACTACTACTACTACTACTACTACTACTACTATTACTATTGTTGTTGTTGTTATTGCTATTGTTATTGTTGTTATTCTTGTATTATTGTTGTCTATAATTTATACAATTAACCTCGCAGTGGTTTGATCCCGGTCTTGCCGGGTTATTTATTACTTTAACACTCCTGCACTTAGGAGAAGACATCAATCTTTTGGTCGTGTCAAGTTTTTGGGGCCTTGCCAGGGAGGTAAGTTCTTATACAAATTATAGTGTTTATTTTATTTTCTCTTTTCACTTTTTTTATATATAACTTTGTTTCTTTTTTCTTTTCTTTTTTCTTTTATGTTATTCCTATACGTGCATGAGAGTGTGGTCACGTACATTAAGTGGTAGACTTTGTAGGTTATCCTCATCATTTTCAGAAAATATACCCGAAGAAAATAATCAATCACTTTATTATGAGAATAATGAGAATAACCGTGTTAGAACACTTAAAGACCATATGAATCCCACAAGAACAAGTGCATCATGCATAGTTTTCCCTCCTGATGTATCTGATTTTAATTTTAAGCTGGATATTATTCTACTTTTACCTTATTTTCATGACTTAGATTTAGAAAATCCATACTTGCATTTAAGGAATTTGAGGAGGTCTGCAACATGTATAATGACTTAAATTGTAGCATGAACACCATCAGATTAAAGCTTTTTTCTTTTTCATTAAAAGATAAAGCTAGAACATGCCTACAAAATTTGAGACCAGGATCCATTCATGCTAGGGATGAAATGCAACAACAATTTTTAAAGAAGTTTTTTCCATCTCATAGAACAAACTTTTCAAAAGACAAATCATCACTTTTACTCAAAAACTAGGAGAAACATTTTACCAATATTGGGATAGGTATCGAGACTTGCTTAATACTTGCCCTCATCATGGTTTTGAGATATAGAGATTGGTTTTATATTTTTATAAAGGCTTAACACTTAAAGATAGACAAATGGTTGAATTGAAGTGTAATGAAACCTTTGAAGATAAAGATCTCAATGAAGTAATGGAGTACCTAAACTTGCTAGCTGAAAATGCTTAAAATTAGGACACTTCAGGTATGTATGAGACTCTAAGTAAAATCCAACCTCATACATCTAATGAAGGTATGTACAACCTTAGGGAAGATCATGACCTTCAAGCCAAGTTTATATCTTTAGCTAGAAAAGTTGAGGCACTAGAATTTAAAAAGAGTGGTCAATTAAAATCTATTCAAGACATTGCGTGTCAAATCTATAAAACAAATGAACACTCAACCAATGACTGCCCAACTTTGTCTTCTTTCAAGGAATGTCTCCATGAAAAAGCTCATGTTTTAAATAGTTTTCAAAGGCCCAACCATAACCTATACTCGCAAACATATAATCCTAGTAAGAGAAATCATCCAAATTTCAGTTGGAAGATCGAGAACAACAATGCACAAACTTCACAACCACTATTTTAAGCACATTATAATTTTCAAATGTCTCATAGATATGCACCTTCTTATACTCCTCCTCCCAGAAAAAAATCTTAAAAAAACATTGCATGCATTCATTAAAAAGCAAGAGACAATCAATACTCAACTTGCTCAAAGCATGACAAATTTTAAAGATACTCTTGCAAAATTGACATCTGCTCTCAATTTCTAAGAGAAAGGTAAGTTTTCATCTTAACCACAACAAAATCTTAAGGGGCAATACAATGCAAATGCAAGTAATTTTGGAAGCCAATACATGGATCAAGTCAAATCAGTCATTACTCTTCGTAATGGTAAGGCTATTGAAAAAACCCCTCTTGAACCTTGTGAGAAAGATGATAGGTTAATCTCTGAGGGTAAGGAAGGGGTTGAATCTGAAAATCGCAAAGAAAAGATTGATTCCCTGCCAACACTTCCATTTTCTCATCCCATGACCAAACAACAAAAAGTCAATCTCAACTCTAAAATCTTTAAAACTATCAAATATGTAAGGATTAATATACCTTTTCTGGATGCTATTAAACAGATTCCTTCTTATGATAAATTTTTGAAAGATCTATGTACTATAAAGAGGAAACTGAATGTGAAAAAGAAAGCTTTTTTAGCTGAACAAGTACGTGTCATTCTTCAAAACAATAATGCTTTGAAATATAAAGACCCTGGTTCTATATTTTCTTGCTTTATTGGAGAACATAAATTGAAAGAGCCTTACTTGATTTTGGAGCTAGTGTGAATTTACTTCCATATTTAGTTTTTTAAAGTCTCAATCTAGGTAGGTTAAAACCATCTTCTGTAATTCTCTTACTTGCTGATAGATCTGTAAAAGTGTCTAGAGGAATAGTTGAAGATGTGTTAGTACAAGTCGATAAATTCATTTATCCTCTAGATTTTATTGTCTTAGACACACAACCTGTTGAAGCATGTAATTCATTTTCTATTATTTTAGGTGCTTGACCGCTTTTTATGATCGGCTTGTTTTAACTCGCAAGTGCACGAGTGTGCGATGTAGCAATTAACTCGGTAAGATCGAGGTCATATCCACAGAGAGCTAGATCTGGAAATTAAGCTAAGTAACAAAAAAAAAACTCAAGAGAAATTAAATTAACAATAACTTGGTTGAAAATAATTGATGGATTTGTTTTCAAAGATAAAAAAAATGTAAATAGATTTTAAATGACAAGAAAAGTAAGTCTTGGTCCAAATCAATTTTAATGGTGATGTATTGGTGATTTCTTCAACATATATAAGATAACTCAACCTAATCTCAACGATGGTGATATTAGATAGGAAGATATTACAATGAAGATTAGAAAGATGAAGATTGATTATTGCTTAAGAATGAACTAGTACTTTCATATTAAGTAAGACATTGAATCAAGCAATCTCTATACCAAAACTAAAGTTTGTGCATAAAAATTCAAGATTATAACATTACCTAAATGATTTCTAAAATTTCTTTACAATAATAAATCATTCATGAAGAAAATAAGAAGATAAACATTAAGATTCATTCATATCCTAAAGAACTCACCTCAATCACCATTATCCTTGATTTGGATCCAAGAAAGAGTTTAGCCAACCATGATTATATATAAGAACACTTCAATAAACATGAAAGAACTTGAATCCAACTGAAAAAATAAGTTTTACAAACTAAAGAACCGAAATCTATAAAGAAGAACACAATACAATTTCAGAAAAAATTCGGACACAAATCTGACTCTAACTTTGGACAGCAATTCGACCCCCTTAGAAGCTTTTTTTGGAGAAGTCTATTAGAGACATATTTATAGGAAATTCTGTCACCTTTCCAGATCATTAAAGAACAGCTCATTTGGACACCTGAGTCAAAAGTTATGGGCAAAACACCGAAAGGTGTTCTGAAAAATCAAATCAAGACAGCTTTACAACTACTTTGGTGCACGTTTTTCTTCCTCATTTATGAGGTGTCTCCTTCTTCTTTTTGACCCAAAATAATGTTAAAATATCCCCTCCAGCTTTCCATCCATGTGCTTGCCTTCTTGGATCAATGGATTGCCCAAAATAAATCAATTGTTATTTGTTGTGTGGACATGTAAGATCATGGATTGTGTTTGGGTTGATTTGAAGGTTGATTTGAAGGTTGATTTGGGGTTGATTTTGGGGCTGATTTTGGGCTGAATTTGAGCATCAAATAAGTATACAAATGTACTTATTATTTGGGCTAAGATTGACATTGAAACCTTGAGTGTTTAATGGTTGAAGTTTGCACACAACATAAGGCAAGTTTGGGCTTGAAATAAATCATATGATATTCTTTTCTAGAATTGGAATAGAATTGATTTTTGGGACAAATTTAGAGCACTTATTTGAACCAAGATTTGCTTCAATCTTCAACTAAATGTCTCTTCAATTCTTTGTTCTGAATTCCGACGTTGAATTTTGTGAATTAATTCATTTAAGCTCCAAAAACCTATCGAAACATTAAAACAAACTTCATTACTAAAAAAAACACATCAATTATTATAAAAACAACCAAATAAAAACAATAAATACATATGTAAAATAAGAGACTTAATGACACTTTTGATGCACAATCACACCCCCCAACTTAGATTTTGCTAGTCCTCAAGAAAAACAAAACATAAAACCTTTAAAATAAAAATAATAATAATAACAACCATAATTAGGCTCAATTCATCACACTTGAAGGACCTATCATGCAAACATTGGTATCTTTAACTTAGTGTACACAATAGCAAATAAAGAAAAATAAGCATACTCACATTCTCTAAATCAAACATCCATACAAAATTTCCAAATTTAGTCATATTTATCGTGCAACCAACATAATTGATTCATACGAAAACTCAACTTGTAATCTTCCCTTCTCACCAACACAAACAAGGTAGCAAACTAGAGAAATATCTATATATTTTTTTTCTTTCTTTTTTTTTTTTTTTTTTGAAGATATGATTTATTTTTTGTCTTTAAGTAGTCACTTCCCTTTTGACGCGAATACAAACATTTGTAATGAATGCACCCGGTTACTCACAAAGTCACAAACTTAAAGTGCTTTGCATACTCATATTTCAAGCTGTCGTTTGACGTAAAGATAAACATTTGTGATGAATACCCCTAGTTACTAAGCAACTCAAAACATTGGAGTAGATAGAACTTTGTACACATTTATTTATTTATTTATTTATTTATGTAATGATTATTACTCTATTTACTTAAACCTTGTTTAGGACTAGATCAAAAGGGATAATCACAAGTAAAGCATCATACTCATCTTTCATGCATATTCACACAACTCACACAACTTTTACAAGGAAAGATGTACTTCAGTAATCTTAAAAAAAAAGTATGCTATATCTTGCTTTATAAGATATTATCTATCCCAAATTAAAGCATGCAATGTTCAACACAATAATAAACCCAAAAAGGTAATGATGATCCTAAACAAGTCTCATTCACATACCAATGCAAGTATTTTTTTTTTTTAACAAGCATGGTTATCTCAAGCATTCAACATAATGAAATATCGAAAATTAAGTTTTACATTATCCTCAATGTAAAAGAGAAAGAGAAGAAAAGTATAAAGATTAGAAAATTGTTACTCCCCTTCTGTTTTCAAGGATGAATGTCTGATTGAATTAGGCATGAGCTGACTTCTTGCTTGATTTTTTTTTAACCTGCATATCACAACTAAAAGAAAACATAAAAAGAAAACATTGATGTTTTTTTTTTTTTTTTTGAAAATAAAGAACCTCACACCCCCCAACTTAAAATAATGCATTGTCCCGAATGCATGAACAAGAAAATATAAGAGATGGAAGAAAGAAGAAAAAAAAATGAAAATGAAAATAAAAATAAAAATAAAATAAAAATAAAAACTCATTAGTTTTGATACTACAATGGTATTGGATCTTCAAGATCCAATGTCTCAACTTTAGCCACAATATTTTCAAGATAAAGTTTCAATCGATGACTATTTACTTTGAAAATATTTCCATTCTTGGGATTTTCTACCTCAAATGCACCATGCTCAGAGATGGATTTAATCACAAATGGACCAATCCATTTTGTCCTCAACTTCCCAGGAAAGAGATGTAATCGTGAATTATACAAGAGAACCTTTTGACCAACATGAAAGGATTTTCTAAGAATATGTTTATCATGCAAAGTTTTCATCTTATGTTTTGAAATTTTTGCATTTTCAAATGCATCATTTCTTAGCTCCTCTAATTCATCCAATTGAAGCTTTCTATTTTTGCCAACCTCGTTTTCATTGTCATTGAATTGCCGAATGGCCCAATATGCACGGTGCTCAATCTCAACAGGGAGATGACAAGGCTTTCCATAAACTAGCCTATAAGGAGACATTCCTAAAGAGGTCTTATAAGTAGTGCGATATGCCCACAAAGCATCAACTAGTCGTAGGGACCAATCTTTACGGTTTGGATTGACTGTTTTCTCTAAAATGTTCTTGATCTCCCTATTTGCCAACTCAGCTTGGCCACTAGTCTGTGGGTGATAGGGGGTACTGACCTTGTGAATTACACCATATTTTCTCATCAAAATCCCAACGGGCTTGTTACAAAAATGTTTTCCCCCATCACTAATCATAGCCCGAGGCATGCCAAAATGAGAGAAAATATTTTCTTTCAAGAATTTGACCACAACTCGATGGTCATTGGTTCGAGATGCAATGGCCTCCACCCATTTAGACACATAATCAACAGCTACAAGGATGAATTGGTAACCAAATGAACTTGGAAAAGGTCCCATGAAATCAATCCCCCAACAATCAAATATTTCCAAAACAAGGATGGGGTTAAGGGGCATCATGTTACGCCTAGTGAGGCTACCTAGTCGTTGGCATCGGTCACATGCAACACAGAAGGCATGAACATCTTTAAACATGGTAGGCCAATAAAAACCACACTGCAAGATTTTGGCAATGGTTTTCTTGGAAGAGAAATGCCCACCACAGGCTAATGCATGACAAAAATTAATGACCCTTGGAATTTCATGATCAGGGATGCACCGCCTAATAATTTGGTCAGGACAATATTTAAATAGGTAGGGGTCATCCCAAAAAAAGGTGCGCACATTGCGCAAGAATTTTTGTTTGTCAAGTTTAGACCAATGAGAAGGAATCTGACTTGTGGCTAGGTAATTTGCTATGTCAGCATACCATGGAGAACCAATGTAAGAGACAGTACCTGCACAAAATAAATTTTCATCAGCAAAGAGTTCATTTATTGGAGATTCATCAATTATGGTCTTATAGCTTGAAAGACGAGACAAATGATCAGCCACTACATTCTCTACTCCCTTTTTATCTCGAATTTCAATGTTAAACTCTTAGAGTAGGAGGATCCATCGAATCAAACGTGGTTTGGCATCTTGTTTTGTGAGCAAATATTTCAATGCTGCATGATCAGTGAAAACAATAACAAGAGATCCAACCAAATAAGACCTAAACTTGTCTAATGCAAAGACCACAGCTAAGAGTTCTTTTTCAGTTGTAGTGTAATTCAATTGAGCATCATTCAAAGTCTTGCTAGCATAATATATGACATGAGGTTTCTTGTCTTTTCTTTGCCCTAAAACAGCCCCAACCGCAAAATCACTAGCATCACACATCAGTTCAAATGGTAAAGACCAATCAGGAGCTTGCATGATTGGTGCAGTTGTCAACAACCCTTTAAGCTTTTCAAAAGCTTCTTGACATTTTGATGTCCAATCAAATGGGACATCTTGTGACAACAAGTTACACAATGGTTTGGCAATGGTACTAAAAGAATGAATGAATCTTCGATAAAAACCAGCATGTCCTAAAAAAGATCTCACATCTTTCACAGTCTTAGGGGTAGTTAATTTTTGAATGACTTCCACTTTTGACTTATCTACCTCTATCCCTTTTGAAGAGACAATGTGACCTAAAACAATGCCATGTGTCACCATAAAATGACACTTCTCCCAATTGAGTACAAGATTGGTCTCTTCACACCTTTCAAGAACTTTTTCTAGATTCATTAGACACAACTCATAAGAATCCCCATAAACTGAAAAATCATCCATGAAAACTTCCAAAAAATTTTCCATCATGTCACTAAAGATACTCATCATACACCTTTGAAAAGTGGCTGGTGCATTACACAAACCAAATGGCATTCTTTTATAAGCATAAGTACCAAAAGGACAAGTGAAAGTGGTTTTTTCTTGGTCTTCTAAAGAAATCTCAATTTGGTTGTAACCTGAGTATACATCCAGAAAACAATAGAAAGCTCTTCCAGCTACTCTTTCAAGCACTTGGTCTAAAAATGGAAGTGGAAAATGGTCCTTCCTAGTCACCATGTTCAATTTACGATAATCAATGCACATACGCCATCCAGTTTGGATTCTAGTTGGTACCAGCTCATTATTTTCATTCTTCACTACCGTGACTCCAGATTTTTTTGGGACAACTTGGGTTGGACTAACCCATTTTGAGTTTGCAATAGGGTAAATGATACTTGCATCAAGTAGCTTAAGCACTTCACCTCTCACTACTTCCTTCATGTTTGGGTTCAATCGTCTTTGTATTTGCCTCACAGATTTAGCCTCTTCTTCAAGATAGATTCTATGTGTACATAAAAGAGGGCTAATTCCTTTCAAATCAGTAATTTTCCACCCAATTGCTTTCTTGTGTTTTCTCACCACTCTCAAAAGTTTGTGTTCTTGCTCTATGCTAAGTTTTGATGAGATCACAATAGGATATGATTCATCTTCCCCTAGAAATGCATACTTAAGATCACTCGGTAAAGGCTTCCTTTCTAGTTTATCAGGCTGGACAAGAGATTCCTCAACTTTCACTTGGGGTGAAATCAAAGGCTCAAATGATGGGGTCCATTGACCTATTGACATAATAGGCATTGGATCTAGATAAGTCTCGAGTTCTCTTGCTTCCTCATCAACACATTCCAAAGAACAAAATCTTTCATCATGAATTAAAGTTCTCTCCAATGGATCCTTGATCCACACTCTCTCAAAGTGTTCTTGACAAACTGTTTGGATGAAATCTACCTCTCTAATGTCCTCATGTTCCCCGATTTGTTTGGAGACATTGAATATGTTCATCTCCACAGTCATATTCCCAAAAGACAATTTCATCACCCCATTCCTACAGTTAATTAAGGCATTAGATGTAGCTAGGAAAGGTCTCCCTAAGATGACTGGGATGGGGGCATTAGAACCTTGAATTGGTGCGGTGTCTAACACTACAAAATCAACAGGAAAGTAGAATTTATCTACTTGGACCAACACATCCTCAACGATACCCCTAGGAATCTTGATTGACTTATCAGCTAATTGAAGGGTGATTCGAGTAGGCTTGATTTCTCCTAAACCTAATTGTTCGTAAACAGTGTATGGTATTAAATTCACACTTGCTCCTAAATCCAATAAAGCTTGATCTATCTTATGACTTCCAATAATGCATGAAATGGTAGGACAATCAGGATCTTTGTATTTGGGAGGGGTCTTAAACTGGATGATAGCACTAGCATGTTCAGTTAGAAAAGCTCTTTCTTTCACATTCAATCTCCTTTTGACTGTGCATAAATCCTTAAGAAACTTTGCATAAGATGGAACTTGTTTAATTGCATCAAGGAGTGGAATATTGACTTTCACTTGTTTGAACAATTCATAGATTTCTGAGTTCATAAGATCTTGTTTAGGTTTCCCTAACCTTTGTGGAAATGGTGCTCTAGGAACAAATTCTAAATCACTCATTTTGACTCCAATTTTTCTTGAATCATCTCCTTTCTCACTCATCTCTTTCTCATTTATCTCACCTTCTTTGTCACTCAAACTCTCATTTGTCACTTGTGTTTTGATTCCCTCTTCACTTTCCCTAGATTTCTCCTCTATAATACCTTTAGGAATCCTAAAACCTACACCTTTGTCAACAATCTTTCCACTTCTAAGGGTAGTGATGGCTTGGACTTGTTCATGGTTTGAAGGTTCACTAGGTGAGGATTCACTCATGTGTACCTGACCTCTAGGATTGGGCATTGGTTGAGCTGGGATTTTTCCCTTCTCTTGAATGCTTAGCGATTGAGTCAACTTAGTTAGTTGACTTCGAATGTCATCTAAGGTCCTATTGGTCTGGTCTTGGAATTTGTAAACTTGGTTGTTGATTCCTCCTTGCGTTTGCATGAATTGTTGAAGAGTATCCTCTAAGGATCTCTTATGAGGTGGTTGGTATGTGTTATTTGTGGGAGCATGAAATGGTTGGGGTGGAGGTTGAAATGTTTGAGGTACTGAAGAGCCCTCATTTCTCCATCCAAAATTTGGGTGGTTCCTCCATCCAGGATTATAGGTCTCAGAGTAGGGATTGCCTACTTGGTTTGGAAATGGCTTTCTAACATTACTTGCATCAGAAGTTTGGTCATATAGCACTTCCTTGAAGGCTGGAATGGTAGGACAATCAGTTGTCCTATGCCCTTTGCTTTCACAAACAACACAACTTTCCTCTTGTTGTTCACTTATGACATGCACTTTTTTAATCTCAAGAGACTCTACTTTCCTAGCCAATGAGGCTAATCTAGCATTGAGGTCATCAGTCTCTTTCAATTGAAACTTCCCACTTGAATGAGAAATGGTGTTTCTAGACTCAACATGAACTGGGAGAGAAGTCTCCCATTGCTTTGTGTTTTCAGCCAATTGATCAAAAAAATCAAAGGCCTCACTTGGTTCTTTGTCATAAAACTCACCATTACACATGGTTGACACTAGCTTTTTAAAATCTGCGGTAAGAGAGTCATAAAAGAAACTCACTAACCTCCACATCTCAAAACCATGATGAGGGCATGCATTTAACAAGTCTTTGAACCTTTCCCAAGCTTGGTGAAATGACTCATTTGGACTACAAGAAAAATTCATCATTTGACGTTGTAAAGCTGCTGTCCTATGAGTGGGGAAGTATTTTTTCAAAAATTCAGCTTGCATTTCTCTCCATGTACCTATAGACCTAGGACGCAAGGAGTTTAGCCAAAGTTTGGCTTTATCCTTTAGAGAGAATGGGAACAATTTAAGCCGAATGGTTTCCTCGGTGCATGTTCTATCAATAAAAGTATTACATACCTCTTCAAAGTCTTTAATGTGTATGTATGGATTTTCAGAATCCATACCATGAAATGTGGGAAGAAGTTGAATCATGCCTGGTTTCAAATTGAAAGCTTGTTGGTTAAGAGGTAAGATAATACACGGAGGTGTACTTTGTCTAGCCGGGTGAAGATACTCTCTAAGAGTTCGAAAATTAGGTTGATCATTGCATTGTGGAGGTCCATTACCTTGAACACTCCCTTCACCCTCTACATCTTCAACATTAGCCATGATAAAATAATAATAATAATAATAATAATAATATAACAATTATATGAATATGAAAGGAAAGGAAAGAAAAGCAAAAAAAAAATTGCAAATAAAAGTAATAGCTCAAAAATAAAAATACAACAAATTAAGAAATTCACTCTCCAACTAATAAGCACTGATAACAACAATAAACATTAAAAGATAATTATAACAAGCTTGAATAAAAAGGCGGTAATACCGGCCAAACACTTCAAACAATAAATATAAGAAAAATAATCATAACAAAACAACAAAATAAACTAAAATAAACAAGAGGCGGTAATACCGACCAAGAACTTCAAACAATAAATATAAGAAAAATAATCATAACAAAACAACAAAATAAACTGAAATAAACAAGAGGCGGTAATACCGACCAAGCACTTTAGACAATAAATATAAGAAAAATAACAACAACAAATATTAAAAGATAATTATAACAAGCATGAATAAAAAGGCGGTAATACCGGCCAAGCACTTTAGATAATAAATAAAAACAATATCAACCAAATAAAATGAAATAAACAAGAAAAATATTAGCAACTAATAAGAATAGACAATAAAAGAAAAATGGTTGAACCAACCAAAATCTAACAATTAATAGTCCAGTCCACAGTCCAATATCCGAAACGTTAAGGTCAATTGTTTTTTTTAGGCGGTAAAACCAGCCAATTGAATTTTTTTTATATGATTTTTTTTTAGTTTTCCAATAATCAAATCTAAATTTGTTACCTTTGCTTGCTAGCTCCCCGGCAACGGCGCCAAAATTGCTTGATCGCTTTTTATGATCGGCTTGTTTTAACTCGCAAGTGCACGAGTGTGCAATGTAGCAATTAACTCGATAAGATCGAGGTCATATCCACAGAGAGCTAGATCTGGAAATTAAGCTAAGTAACAAAAAAAAACTCAAGAGGAATTAAATTAACAATAACTTGGTTGAAAATAATTGATGGATTTGTTTTTAAAGATAAAAAAAAAATGTAAATAGATTTTAAATGACAAGAAAAAGTAAGTCTTGGTCCAAATCAATTTTAATGGTGATGTATTGGTGATTTCTTCAACATATATAAGATAACTCAACCTAATATCAACGATGGTGATATTAGATCGGAAGCTATTACAATGAAGATTAGAAAGATGAAGATTGATTATTGCTTAAGAATGAACAAGTACTTTCATATTAAGTAAGACATTGAATCAAGCAATCTCTATACCAAAACTAAAGTTTGTGCATAAAAATTCAAGATTATAACATTACCTAAATGATTTCTAAAATTTCTTTACAATAATAAATCATTCATGAAGAAAATAAGAAGATAAACATTAAGATTCATTCATATCCTAAAGAACTCACCTCAATCACCATTATCCTTGATTTGGATCCAAGAAAGAGTTTAGCCAACCATGATTATATATAAGAACACTTCAATAAACATGAAAGAACTTGAATCCAACTGAATTAATAAGTTTTACAAACTAAAGAACCGAAATCTATAAAGAAGAACACAATACAATTTTAGAAAAAATTCGGACACAAATCTGACTCTAACTTTGGACAGCAATTCGACCCTCTTAGAAGCTTTTTTTCTGAGAAGTCTATTAGAGACATATTTATAGGAAATTCCGTCACCTTTCCAGATCATTAAAGAACAGATCATTTGGACACCTGAGTCAAAAATTATGGGCAAAACACCGAAAGGTGTTCTGAAAAATCAAATCAAGACAGCTTTACAACTACTTTGGTGCACGTTTTTCTTCCTCATTTATGAGGTGTCTCCTTCTTCTTTTTGACCCAAAATAATGTTAAAATATCCCCTCCAGCTTTCCATCCATGTGCTTGCCTTCTTGGATCAATGTATTACCCAAAATAAATCAATTGTTATTTGTTGTGTGGACATGTAAGATCATGGATTGTGTTTGGGTTGATTTGAAGGTTGATTTGGGGTTGATTTAGGGCTGATTTGGGGCTGATTTTGGGCTGAATTTGAGCATCAAATAAGTATACAAATGTACTTATTATTTGGGCTAAGATTGACATTGAAACCTTGAGTGTTTAATGGTTGAAGTTTGCACACAACATAAGGCAAGTTTGGGCTTGAAATAAATCATATGATATTCTTTTCTAGAATTGGAATAGAATTGATTTTTGGGACAAATTTGGAGCACTTATTTGAACCAAGATTTGCTTCAATCTTCAACTAAATGTCTCTTCAATTCTTTGTTCTGAATTCCGACGTTGAATTTTCTGAATTAATTCATTTAAGCTCCAAAAACCAATCGAAACATTAAAACAAACTTCATTACTAAAAAACACATCAATTATTATAAAAACAACCAAATAAAAACAATAAATACATATGTAAAATAAGAGACTTAATGACACTTTTGATGCACAATCACACCCCCCAACTTAGATTTTGCTAGTCCTCAAGCAAAAGAAAACATAAAACCTTTAAAATAAAAATAATAATAATAACAACCATAATTAGGCTCGATTCATCACACTTGAAGGACCTATCATGCAAACATTGGTATCTTTAACTTAGTGTACACAATAGCAAATAAAGAAAAATAAGCATACTCACATTCTCTAAATCAAACATCCATACAAAATTTCCAAATTCAATCATATTTATCGTGCAACCAACATAATTGATTCATATGAAAACTCAACTTGTAATCGTCCCTTCTCACCAACACAAACAAGGTAGCAAACTAGAGAAATATCTATATATATATTTTTTTCTTTTTTTTTTTCTTTTTTTTTTTGAAGATATGATTTATTCTTTGTCTTTAAGTTGTCACTTCCCTTTTGACGCGAATACAAACATTTGTGATGAATGCACCCGGTTACTCACAAAGTCACAAACTTAAAGTGCTTTGCATACTCATATTTCAAGCTGCCGTTTGACGTAAAGATAAACATTTGTGATAAATACCCCTAGTTACTAAGCAACTCAAAACATTGGAGTAGATAGAACTTTGTACACATTTATTTATTTATTTATTTATGTAATGATTATTACTCTATTTACTTAAACCTTGTTTAGGACTAGATCAAAAGGGATAATCACAAGTAAAGCATCATACTCATCTTTCATGCATATTCACACAACTCACACAACTTTTATAAGGAAAGATGTACTTTAGTAATCTTAAAAAAAAGTATGTTATATCTTGCTTTATAAGATATTATCTATCCCAAATTAAAGCATGCAATGTTTAACACAATAATGAACCCAAAAAGGTAATGATGATCCTCAACAAGTCTCATTCACATACCAATGCAAGTATTTTTTTTAACAAGCATGGTTATCTCAAGCATTCAACATAATGAAATATCTAAAATGAAGTTTTACATTATCCTCAATGTAAAAGAGAAAGAGAAGAAAAGTATAAAGATTAGAAAATTGTTACTCCCCTTCTGTTTTCAAAGATGAATGTCTGATTGAATTGGGCATGAGTTGACTTCTTGCTTGATTTTTTTTTAACCTGCATATCACAACTAAAAGAAAACATAAAAGAAAAAATTGATGTTTTTTTTTTTTTTGAAAATAAAGAACCTCACACCCCCCAACTTAAAATAATGCATTGTCCCGAATGCATGAACAAGAAAATATAAGAGATGGAAGAAAGAAGAAAAAAAATGAAAATGAAAATAAAAATAAACATAAAAATAAAATAAAAATAAAAACTCATTACTTTTGATACTACAATGGTATTGGATCTTCAAGATCCAATGTCTCAACTTCACCCACAACATTTTCAAGATAAAGTTTCAATCGATGACCATTTACTTTGAAAATATTTTCATTCTTGGGATTTTCTACCTCAAATGCACCATGCTCAGAGATGGATTTAATCACAAATGGACCAATCCATTTTGTCCTCAACTTCCCAGGAAAGAGATGTAATCGTGAATTATACAAAAGAACCTTTTGACCAACATGAAAGGATTTTCTAAGAATATGTTTATCATGCAAAGTTTTCATCTTATGTTTTGAAATTTTTGCATTTTCAAATGCATCATTTCTTAGCTCCTCTAATTCATCCAATTGAAGCTTTCTATTTTTGCCAACCTCATTTTCATTGTCATTGAATTGCCGAATGGCCCAATATGCACGATGCTCAATCTCAACAAGGAGATGACAAGGCTTTCCATAAACTAGCCTATAAGGAGACATTCCTAAAGAGGTCTTATAAGCAATGCGATATGCCCACAAAGCATCAACTAGTCGTAGGAACCAATCTTTACGGTTTGGATTGACTGTTTTCTCTAAAATGTTCTTGATCTCCCTATTTGCCAACTCAGCTTGGCCACTAGTCTGTGGGTGATAGGGGGTACTGACCTTGTGAATTACACCATATTTTCTCATCAAAATCCCAACGGGCTTGTTAAAAAATGTTTTCCCCCATCACTAATCATAGCCCGGGGCATGCCAAAACGAGAGAAAATATTTTCATTCAAGAATTTGACCACAACTCGATGGTCATTGGTTCGAGATGCAATGGCCTTCACCCATTTAGACACATAATCAACAGCTACAAGGATGAATTGGTAACCAAATGAACTTGGAAAAGGTCCCATGAAATCAATCCCCCAACAATCAAATATTTCCAAAACAAGGATGGGGTTAAGGGGCATCATGTTACGCCTAGTGAGGCTACCTAGTCGTTGGCATCGGTCACATGCAACACAGAATGCATGAACATCTTTAAACATGGCAGGCCAATAAAAACCACACTGCAAGATTTTGGCAATGGTTTTCTTGGAAGAGAAATGCCCACCACAGGCTAATGCATGACAAAAATTAATGACACTTGTAATTTCATGATCAGGGATGCACCGCCTAATAATTTGGTCAGGACAGTATTTAAATAGGTAGGGGTCATTAAATAGGTAGGGGTCAACCCAAAAAAAGGTGCGCACATTGCACAAGAATTTTTATTTGTCAAGTTTAGACCAATGAGAAGGAATCTGACTTGTGGCTAGGTAATTTGCTATGTCAGCATACCATGGAGAACCAATGTAAGAGACAGTACCTACACAAAATAAATTTTCATCAGCAAAGAGTTCATTTATTGGAGATTCATCAATTATGGTCTCATAGCTTGAAAGACGAGACAAATGATCAGCCACTACATTCTCTACTCCCTTTTTATCTCGAATTTCAAGGTTAAACTCTTAGAGTAGGAGGATCCATCGAATCAAACGTGGTTTGGCATCTTGTTTTGTGAGCAAATATTTCAATGCTGCATGATCAATGAAAACAATAACAAGAGATCCAACCAAATAAGACCTAAACTTGTCTAATGCAAAGACCACAGCTAAGAGTTCTTTTTCAGTTGTAGTGTAATTCAATTAAGCATCATTCAAAGTCTTGCTAGCATAATAAATGACATGAGGTTTCTTGTCTTTTCTTTGCCCTAAAACAGCCCCAACTGCAAAATCACTAGCATCACACATCAATTCAAATGGTAAGGACCAATCAGGAGCTTGCATGATTGGTGTAGTGGTCAACAACCCTTTAAGGTTTTCAAAAGCTTCTTGACATTTTAATGTCCAATCAAATTGGACATCTTGTGATAACAAGTTACACAATGGTTTGGCAATGGTACTAAAAGAATGAATGAATCTTCGATAAAACCCAGTGATTAGTACTTAAAAGTGCATTCTCATTAAGGATTTATGTCATCATATTGCACCTAAAGTATCATTAAATTCCCTAACAAAAGCATGTTTTATATTAGCAAGTCTAAAAATATAATATACCTTTAATTCATGGTAAATATTCATCCTAAATGTAGGTCTATCACATAAATAAAAGGATTGATTGATCAGTTTAAGGATTGAAATTGAAAGGATAAAAAGAAGGCCAAACTTAGCAAAGTGTTGCTGGTGCATTCCAAACTCGAACACCATTCAGTAATTTGATCATATCTGGAGTTGTAGATATCAGATTTAGGTCCATTTTATATCGATGGAAAGGTAAGACATAGACCTACAACTTTCATATGAAGTCAAAGACTCAGTTCTACCGTTTTCAAGCCCAAATCTTAGCAACAACAAAGACATCGGAAGCTATCCTGCAGCTCAAGTACTATTCGGTTTTTGGCTCATATCTTGAGTTCTAGAAGTCCAAATGAGCTCTGGTTTTTTTTTTTGAGACAATTGCCCACAGCTTCCACAATTCAGTTGGCTATAATTCTGATGTGAGCAATGACGTTTTGGCCAGCCAACAATATCAAAAATCAGCCCACAATATCAAAAAACCAGCAGCCATTAATGTCAAAAACCAGCCACCAAATCAATGGATGCCCACCAATTCTTCAATCAATCAATAGTTCTGAAACTTAGCCTATAAAAGGAGGCATTGTCCATGTATTTAGTCATATTAATTTTCAGATCAAAGTTATCTTCTTGCTTTCTCTCTACATCTTTGTAATGTTCAAGTTTTCTTTTATGCTATAGTAATCTCTTGTTTATGCTCTTTCATTTCCTTTCCTATACTTAGTTAGCTTATATTATGTTTATGTTCTTATATTGTTTATTTGTGTTTTTCTCCTTCTTAATGTTTAGCTAAGTTAATTATGTCAAGGTGAAAAGGTTTCTCTCATGGTGTTAGAATAGGTATAATATAAACTCAACATGAGCTTTAAATGTTTATATCCAAGAAAGATTGTTATTAACATGTTTTATCTTTTTATCTTACTAATTCTTAATACCTTGCTTATTAAATGTTTAATTTAGATTTCTGTTGTATAATATTTGGTACATCAAATGCTTGATCTTTTATAGTTTTCGGCCGAAATCGTTATTATGATAGAAACTTGATTTGTTGTTAACATAAACTAGCAACATGAATGCTTGATGATATTTATAAGTATGGTATTACTTATATAAGATAATTAATATGATCATGTTAGTAATTTATAATGAGCTAATAACGAGAAATCATCCGATTAAAACCTCCTTTGTGTGTGGTTTCTAGTTGAGTAATAAAAAGAGTTTATATTATATTTATTTGAAATACCATTAGTGAATCCTATAACCTTGACATATGTTTTGTTATTGTTTAATCCTCACATCAATATCACATCCCAAAACTTTCTTCAACTCCTTTTCTGTTATTATTCTCTTTAAATCTTTTTCTTTATTTGTAATTTATATAATTCACCTCCCTATGGTTCTACCCCGGTCTTGCCGGGTTATTTTACTTTGACACTCCTGCACTTGGGATAAGACATCAACTCTTTGATCGTGTCAAGTTTTTGGCGCCGTTGCCGGGGAGGTAAGTTATTGTATAAATTAAATATTTTATTTTATTTTATTTTATTTTCACTTTTATTTGTTTTTCTTTTTCTAATTGTTGTTTCTTTTTCTTTTTCTTTTTTCTTTTCTTTTTTTTTTGTATTTGCATGAGAGTTTGGACACGTACATTAAGTGGTAGACTTTCTAGAAAATCATCATTTTCTTTAGAAAACATGGCCGAAGAAGATAACCAATCAATTCATAATGAGAATAATGAGAATAATGAGAATAATCGTGTTAGAACACTTAGAGATCATATGAATCCAATAAGAACAAGTGCACCATCATGTGCATTGACTATAGGAAACTTAATTCAATGACTAGAAAAGATCACTTTCCTTTACCTTTCACGGATCAAATTCTAGAAAGAGTTGCAGGTCATGAATTTTATTGTTTCCTAGATGGTTATTCAGGTTACAACCAAATTGAAATTGCATTTGAAGATCAAGAGAAAACTACTTTCACATGTCCATTTGGTACATTTGCATATCGAAGGATGCCTTTTGGATTATGTAATGCACCAGCCACGTTTCAAAGATGCATGCTTAGCATATTCAGTGATATGGTTGAACGCTTTCTTGAGATTCATTTGATGATTGTTTGACTAACTTAGAAAAGGTTTTGACCAGGTGTGAAGAGAAGAATCTTGTGCTGAATTGGGAAAAATGTCATTTTATGGTAACAAACGGCATTGTACTTGGTCACATTGTTTCATCAATAGGAATTGAGGTTGATAAATCTAAAATTGAGTTAATTGCCAACTTGCCAACACCAAAATCTGTTAAAAATGTTAGATCATTTTTAGGACATGCTGGTTTTTATAGAAGGTTTATCAAAGATTTTAGTATAATATCTAAGCCATTGTGTAACCTTCTAACAAAGGATAATGTTTTTGAATGGACTGAATATTGTGAAGAAGCCTTTGTTAAACTTAAAAACCTGCTTACATCTACTCCTGTTATTCAACCTCCTGATTGGTCATTACCTTTTGAAATAATGTGTGATGCTAGTGATTATGCCGTGGGTGCTGTTTTAGGACAAAGAAAAGATAAGAAACCCTATGTCATTTACTATGCAAGTAAAACTTTAAATAGTGCTCAAATAAATTACACAACCACTGAAAAAGAATTACTTGTTGTAGTATTTGCGTGTGAAAAATTCAGATCTTATCTTGTTGGCTCACCTGTTATTGTTTTTAGCGATCATGCAGCGTTGAAATATCTTCTTTCCAAGAAGGATTCTAAAGCTAGATTGGTGCGGTGGATTTTGTTACTTCAAGAATTCGATATCACAATCAAGGATAAGAAAGGCACCGAAAATGTTGTCACGGATCATTTGTCAAGATTGGCAACTGATTCGAAATCTGACATCACACCAATCGATGACTACTTTCCTGATGAATCTTTATTTTCTGTCACTACAATGCCTTGGTTTGCTAATATTGTTAATTTTCTTGTTTCAGGACATTTGCCAGCGCATTGGGGCACCCAAGACAAAAGAAAGTTCTTGAACGAATTGAAGAACTTTTATTGGGATGACCCTTATTTATTCAAATATTGTCCTGATCAAATATTTCGAAGATGCATTCCCGACAATGAGGTAAGTAATGTCATTAAATTTTGTCATTCTAAGGCATGTGGGGGTCATTTTTCGTCAAAAAAGACAGCTGCAAAAATCTTACAATGTGAATTTTATTGGCCCACCATGTTTAAGGACACGCATGCATTCTGCAAGACTTGTGAAAATTGTCAAAAGTTAGGATCTCTTTCAAAACGTCACATGATGCCTTTAAGTACTATTCTTATCATTGAAATCTTTGACTGTTGGGGTATAGATTTTATGGGTCCATTTCCTCCATCATTTGGTTTTGTGTACATATTAGTCGCAGTAGACTATGTTTCAAAATGGATAGAAGCAATTCCAAGTCGTAACAATGATCATAAAACAGTCATTAAGTTTTTGAAAGAAAACATTTTGAGTCGATTTGGAATCCCTCGGGCCATGATAAGTGATGGTGGAACACATTTCTGTAACAAGCCATTTGAGTCTTTAATGAAGAAATATGGAATCACACACAAAGTTGCCACCCCTTATCACCCCCAGACAAATGGACAAGTAGAACTTGCTAATAGGGAGATCAAACAAATCTTGGAAAAAACAGTGAACCCTAATCGAAAGGACTGGTCTTTAAGACTTAATGATGCACTATGGGCCTATCGAACTGCTTTTAAAACATCATTAGGTATGTCACCTTATAGGTTGGTGTATGGAAAACCTTGTCATTTGCCTGTGGAACTTGAATACAAAGCTTATTGGGCTATTAAAGCTTTCAATTCAAACCTGGATGATGCAAGTCAGCTGCGAAAGTTACAAATAAATGAGCTTGAAGAAATAAGAAATGATGCATATGAGAATTCAAAAATTCATAAAGCAAGAATCAAAGACTTTCATGATAAAAGAATCTTGAGAAAAACATTTGATGTTGGTCAAAAAGTTTTGCTTTATAATTCTCGACTCCATTTATTTCTTGGAAAGCTAAGATCAAGATGGAGCGGTCCATTTGTTGTGAAACATGTATATCCTTATGGGGCCTTTGATATTGAGAATCCAAAGAATGATAATGTTTTCAAGGTCAATGGACATCGTTTGAAAGCTTACTTTGATAATTTTTCTAGTGAAAATGAATCCATTGGTTTGAATGATCCTGTATATGAAGGTTGATTATTTTGTTTTTCTCATATTTTTTTGTGTTTCTTTTTGGTGTGACTTTTGTTTTGCTAGTCTTTCTCCAACCCCGGTCAAATGGCGGATAACGATACTCCGTGACTCTTAAGTCGGTTCTTTCAATTTCCCATGATAATTGATATCTTTGTATATATTTGTTCAATTCCTTGTTCCTTCTCTTTTCTTTACATCTCTTCTTCACTTCTCTTTAAAAACAAAACAAAACAAAAATGGACACCACTCTTGAAAAATTGAAAAAGTATTTTCCTGCTCTGCCTCAAAATGCGATTACAAAACTTTACCGTGCTAGGTGTGAAAGATTGAGGTTGTTAATGAACAATGGAATTCCTGAAGATATTCACTGGATAATTGAAGCAAAGATCTGATTATCAGGTGAGTCTTCCAACTCTTTTATTTCATACATGCTTGGGACAGGTAAAAGCACTTTTGCAAAGAAACGTCGTGCAAAACGACTAAAAGTCTGTCACCGATATGCCAGATGGACTTGTAATGCAAAATGTCGTTCTTTAGGAATGGTATCTATAAACCATGAAGATAAAATACAATTCATTAAGGATGGCTTAAGTAAGGAGTCTTTAGATAATCTTCTATTAACTCTTGAGACGCATCCTAGTGGAGATGTGCATCGTGCAATTCATGATTTATGGCCTCATTTTCATAAAGAACATGATCGACTTAGTCTTGGGAATCTGACTAAAAAAGACCCTATTTGCCAGTTTTTAAGAAAATTGGATGGGAAGCCTATCCCCGACCCATAGAGGGCGTTTAAGCCGTTCTTGGATGTAAAACCAAGGGAAAGCTGTGAGCCACAATCACAACTGCTTGTACATAGATATTTGTTTTTATATATATATAATAATAATAATAATAAAAAATAAAAAGAAAAGAAAGAGAGAGAGAGTGAGACTTCAGCTAGCCTACATATAGGTGGTATGCTTTGTATTTTCAATTTCTCATCTATAAAATTTTCTCTTCCTTTCCATCATTTCTACTCAACCCATTCATTCAGCATATATAGAAGTGTGTAGAAATGGCAAGTTCCTCTATTCCTAAAATAAAAAATATTTGTGTTTTTTTGTAGATCTAGTCCTGGGAAAGAAAAGGAGTTTTTAGAATCAGCAAATCATCTTGGTCGGGTACTAGCTGAGAGAAAGATTCATTTAGTGTATGGGGGAGGCAGCCTTGGGTTAATGGGGGGTGTTTCAATAGCTGCATTTGTAGGAGGCAGTCAAGTTTTAGGGGTTGTCCCTAAAGCTTTAGCCGAAGGGGACATCATTGGAAAAACAATTGGAGAGGAATTACAGGTCTCCACAATGTCTGATAGAATGAATACAATGTTTAACCATGCTGATGCCTTCATTGCCTTACCAGGTGGTCTGGGTACATTGGAAGAGATCTTTCATATTTCCTCTTGGGCCCAACTGCACATTCACCATAAACCTATAGGTTTGTTAAATATTAATGGTTTTTATGATAATTTGTTGTCTTTTCTTGATCAAGTTGTGGAACAGGAATTTCTAACATCTTCGGCACGACAAATCATAATCTCTGCTGCTACTGCTGAACAATTGATTGACCAACTACAATTTTTCATCCCTGTAATTGATCCCTCCATGAGTCAACTCAATTGGTCAAACATGCAACGCCGTAAAAAACTTAAATTGGATTTAAGCCTTAGTTTGTGAAAAATTATGTATTTTGATTTTAATAGCATAATTTTTATGTTTTGTTGTTTCTTATATTTCTTTCAGTGTGTTTCAGGGTTGTCAGTAGTCGTTATTTCAGGTGATATCTTCTACACTCTATCTTTTTGCTTAGAACATTGAGGACAATGTCTCGTTTTGGTTGGGGGGAGAGGATAGTAGTTGATATTAAAAAAAAAAAATTATTATTAAGTAACTGTATTCTCTATTATTTAAACCATTTGCAAAAACTATTGTTACTAGGATGACAGAGTAACGGAGGAACTTTAGTGACTCTTGAGATGTATCTTAGTAAACATTCTTAACAAGGTTTGTTATAATACTTCTTGAAATATTCAGGTTTACAAACTCTTGGATTGTTATCTATAGATTCTGTTTATATGCTCATCTAATAAGTATTTCTAAACCTTCATTTTCACACACACACACTCGAACATATGATTGTGGGTTGCACATTGGATTATTACATTATTTGTGTTCTTTTGTTAAAGGTAACAACTAAGGGAAAGGGATAGTATATAATATGCAAAAAAAAAAAAAAAATATATAATAATAATAAAAAAAACAAAGTAGATAAGTTTGGTTTCGTAGCCTCCTTGACTTAAGCAAATAAGCCCGAAGGGGTGTTTGAACACCTAGTACCCTAAAGTCAACTGACTTGGGAGTTATTGGCCTAGTGCTTGTTACATGGGTTGAGGAGAAAGCTTAAGGGAATCAAACACTGCACTATCTACATATTAGTATTTGCAACCCGAGTTACTAAGCTCGTAGGGGTGTCTCAACACCTGATGCCCTAAGACCAACTGGTTTGGGAGTCATTAGCCGAAAGCTCGTTACATGGGTTCAGGATACATTGTGCTATAAATTCTTGCTTTAAAAAAAAAAAGAAAAAAAAAGATAACAATCCCAACCCGAAGAAGTTAACCTTAAACATTAGAACAAAAATTTTGTTTTCTTCCATGAAAAGCTCCATAACTATGTTTTGATTTATTGAGCACCAAAAGAAGGTTTATTAATATCTTGTTTAAGAGGTATTAAGCAGATATACAAATTTAATGAGAGTTTGTTTATCTGGATAGATTAATAGAAGTTAAATGATGAATGCCTTGCTTTGTGGTATTTGCAAATTATTTTTCGATTTTAATGCTTTGATTACTAGGAACTAGTAATAAGCTGGTTGGGGGGTGTGATTAGTACTTAAAAGTGCATTCTCATTAAGGATTTATGTCATCATATTGCACCTAAAGTATCATTAAATTCCCTAACAAGAGCATGTTTTATATTAGCAAGTCTACAAATATAATATACCTTTAATTCATGGTAAATGTTCATCCTAAATGCAGGTCTATCACATAAATAAAAGGATTGATTGATGAGTTTAAGGATTGAAATTGAAAGGATAAAAAGAAGGCCAGACTTAGCAAAGTGTTGCTGGTGCATTCCAAACTCGAACACTGTTCAGTAATTTGATCATATCTGGAGCTGTAGATATCAGATTTAGGTCCATTTTATATCGATGGAAAGGTAAGACATAGACCTACAACTTTTATATGAAGTCAAAGACTCAGTTCTGCCGTTTTCAAGCCCAAATCTTAGCAACAACGAAGATGTTAGAAGCTGTCCTGCAGCTCAAGCACTATTCAGTTTTTGGCTCATATCTTGAGTTCTAGAAGTCCAAATGAGCTCTGGTTTTTTTTTATGGAAAGCTGAGACAATTGCCCACAGCTTCCATAATTCAGTTGGCTATAATTTTGATGTGAGCAATGACGTTTTGGCCAGCCAACAATATCAAAAATCAGCCCACAATATCAAAAAAACAGCAGCCATTAATGTCAAAAACCAGCCACCAAATCAATGGATGCCCACCAATTCTTCAATCAATCAATAGTTCTGAAACTTAGCCTATAAAAGGAGGCATTGTCCATGTATTTAGTCATATTAATTTTCAGATCAATGTTATCTTCTTGCTTTCTCTCTACATCTTTGTAATGTTGAAGTTTTGTTTTATGCTATAGTAATCTCTTGTTTATGCTCTTTCATTTCCTTTCCTATACTTAGTTAGCTTATATTATGTTTATGTTCTTATATTGTTTATTTATGTTTTTCTCCTTCTTAATGTTTAGCTAAGTTAATTATGTCAAGGTGAAAAGGTTTCTCTAATGGTGTTAGAATAGGTATAATATAAACTCAACATGAGCTTTAAATGTTTATATTCACGAAAGATTATTATTAACATGTTTTATCTTTTTATCTTACTAATTCTTAATACCTTGCTTATTAAATGGTTAATTTAGATTTGTGTTGTATAATATTTGGTACATCAAATGCTTGATCCTTCATAGTTTTCGGCCGACATCGTTATTATGATAGGAACTTGATTTGTTGTTAACATAAACTAGCAACATGAATGCTTGATAATATTTATAAGTATGGTATTACTTAGATAAGATAATTAATATGATCATGTTAGTAATTTATAATGAGCTAATAACGAGAAATCATCCGATTAGAACTTTCTTTGTGTGTGGTTTCTAGTTGAGTAATAAAAAGAGTTTATATTATATTTATTTGAAATATCATTATTGAATCCTATAACCTTGACATATGTTTTGTTATTATTTAATCCTTACATCAATATCACATCCCAAAACTTTCTTTAACTCCTTTTCTGTTATTATTCTCTTCAAATCTTTTTCTTTATTTGTAATTTATATAATTCACCTCCCTGTGGTTCGACCTCGGTCTTGCCGGGTTATTTTACTTTGACACTTCTGCACTTGGGATAAGACATCAACTCTTTGATCGTGTCATCCTCTAATTCCTTCATTTCACACATGCCTGGAACAGGTAAAAGCACTTTTGCAAAGAAACGACGTGCAAAATGACTAAAAGTCTGTCATTGATGTGCTAGGTGGACTTGTAATACACAATGTCGTTTTTTAGGAATGGTATCTATAAATCGTGAATATAAAATACAATTCATTAACGATGGCCTGAGTAAGGAGTCTTTAGAAAATCTTCTATTAACTCTTGAGACGCATCCTAGTGGAGATGTGCATCGTGCAATTTATGATTTATGGCCACTATTTCATAAAGAACATGATCAACTTAGTCTTGGGAATCTGACTAAAAAGGACCCTGTTTGCCAGTTTTTAAGAAAACTGGATGGGAAGCCTATCCCCGACCCATAGAGGGCGTTTAAGCCGTTCTTGGACGTAAAACCAAGGGAAGATGTGAGCCACAATCACAACTACCTGTACATACACATGCTTTTTTCAAAAGTAAATAAATAAATAAATAAAAAGAGAGAGAGAGAGAGTGTGAGACTCCAGCTGGCCTACATATAGGTGTTACGATTGCCTTTCTAATTTCTCATCTATAAAACCCTCTCTTCCTTCCTTTCATTTCTACTCAACTCATACATTCAACAAATACAGAAGTGTGTAGAAATGGCAAGTTCCTCAAGTCATCATATAAGAAATATTTGTGTTTTCGGTGGATCTAGTCCTGGGAAAGAAAAGGAGTTTTTAGAATCAGCAAATCATCTTGGTCAAGTGCTAGCTGAGAGAAAGATTCATTTAGTGTATGGGGGAGGCAGTCTTGGGTTAATGGGAGGTGTGTCAATAACTGCATTTTTAGGAGGTAGTCAAGTTTTGGGGGTCGCCCCTGAAGCTTTAGGTCTCCACAATGTCAGCTCGAATAAATGCAATGTTTAACCATGTTGATGCCTTCATTGCTTTACCAGGTGGTCTAGGCACATTGGAAGAGATCTTTCATATTTCCTCTTGGGCCCAACTGCACATTCACCATAAAACTCATAGGTTTGTTAAATGTTAATGGTTATTAAGATAAGTTGTTGTCTTTTCTTGATCATGCTGTGGAACAAGAATTTCTAACATCTTCTGCATGACAAATCATAATCTCTGCTGCTACTGCTCAACAATTAATTGACCAGCTACAATCCTTCATTCCTGTAATTGATCCTTCCATGAGTCGTATAAATTGGTCAACTAAGGAAAGTCGTAAAAAGCTTAGATTGGATTTGAGCCTTCATTTGTGAATTTTTGTATCTTTTGGTTTTATTATTGTGTTTTGTTATTTCTTATTTTTGTTTCAAAGTGTTTCAGGTTTGTCAGTGTTCGTTATTTCAGGTGATATCTTCTATACTCTGTCTTTCTACCTTTAAACACTGAGGACAATGTCTCGTTTTGGTTGGGGGGAGAGGGTAGTAGTTGATAAAAAAAAATTGTTTTTCATTTCATAAAGCATGTGCATAATTGTTGTTACTACGATGGCAGAGTAAAGGAGCTCTTTTGTTAAAGTGACTCTTGAGACACATCTTAGTAACCATTCTTAACAAGGTCTATTATAATACTTGAAATATTCAGGTTTACAAACTCTCGCATTGTTATCACTTAATTTTGCTCGTATACTTATTTAACATGTATTCTTAAACCTTAATTTACACACACACACACTTTAACATATGATTGTGGGTTGCATATTGGATTATTACATTATTTATGTTCTTTTGTTAAAGGTAACAACTAAGGGAAAGGGATTGTATATAATTAAAAAAAA